>NC_079224.1:45954267-45967265 GCF_029633865.1 Lampris incognitus | reverse complement strand
AAGTTAGATTCTACTTGTCTGGCCCATAAATCACAGCTCCCCTCCCTTATAATCCCATTACATTCTCCAGCAAATAGACCCCACCCTCCCTCACCGAGGCTCCACTCACATGGAGAAAAATCTCACCGGAAATGACGACGAGAGGAACGGAAGCCCTGTTCCAGAGGGGCTGAGCGGAGAGGGAACCAACACACCACAACAACCACACACATACACACACACACACACACACACACACACACACACCAGCCATGAAGATACACAATAACCACACACACACCAGCTCACACCAGCTAATGAAGATACACAACAACCACACACAGCTCACACCAGCTAATGAAGATACACAATAACCACACCACACACACACACCAGCTAATGAAGATACACAATAACCACACACACACACCAGCCATGAAGATACACAACAACCACACACACCAGCTCATACCAGCTAATGAAGATACACAATAACCACACACACACACCAGCTAATGAAGATACACAATAACCACACACACACACCAGCCAATGAAGATACACAATAACCACACACACACACCAGCTCACACCAGCTAATGAAGATACACAGTAACCAAACACACACCAGCCAATGAAGACACACAATAACCACACACACACCAGCTCACACCAGCTAATGAAGATACACAATAACCACACACACACACCAGCTAATGAAGATACACAATAACCACACACACACACCAGCCAATGAAGATACACAATAACCACACACACACACACCAGCTAATGAAGATACACAATAACCACACACACACACCAGCTAATGAAGATACACAACAACCACACACACACACCAGCTCACACCAGCTAATGAAGATACACAATAACCACACACACACACCAGCCAATGAAGATACACAATAACCACACACACCAGCTAATGAAGATACACAATAACCACACACACACACACCAGCTAATGAAGATACACAATAACCCCACACACCAGCTAATGAGGATACACAATAACCACACACACACACCAGCCAATGAAGACACACAATAACCACACACACACCAGCTCACACCAGCTAATGAAGATACACAATAACCACACACACACACCAGCTAATGAAGATACACAATAACACACACACACACCAGCAATGAAGATACACAATAACCACACACACACACACCAGCTAATGAAGATACACAATAACCACACACACACACCAGCTAATGAAGATACACAACAACCACACACACACACCAGCACACACCAGCTAATGAAGATACACAATAACCACACACACACACCAGCAATGAAGATACACAATAACCACACACACCAGCTAATGAAGATACACAATAACCACACACACACACACCAGCTAATGAAGATACACAATAACCTCACACACCAGCTAATGAGGATACACAATAACCACACACACACCAGCTAATGAAGATACACATTAACCACACACACCAGCTAATGAAGATACACAATAACCACACACACCAGCTAATGAAGATACAAAATAACCACACGCGCCAGCTAATGAAGATACAAAATAACCACACACACCAGCTATTGAAGATACACAATAACCACACACACACACCAGCTAATGAGGATACACAAAACCACACACACACACCAGCTAATGAAGATACACAATAACCACACACACACACCAGCTAATGAAGATACACAATAACCACACACACCAGCTAATGAGGATACACAATAACCACACACACCAGCTAATGAAGATACACAATAACCACACACACACACACACACCAGCTAATGAGGATACACAATAACCACACACACACACCAGCTAATGAAGATACACAATAACCACACACACACACCAGCCAATGAAGATACACAATAACCACACACACACACCAGCCAATGAAGATACACAATAACCACACACACACAGCAGCTAATGAAGATACACAACAACCACACACACACACCAGCTAATGAAGATACACAACAACCACACACACACACCAGCTCACACCAGCTGATGAAGATACACAATAACCACACACCAGCTCACACCAGCTAATGAAGATACACAATAACCACACACACCAGCTAATGAAGATACACAATAACCACACACACACACACACACCAGCTAATGAGGATACACAATAACCACACACACACACCAGCTAATGAAGATACACAATAACCACACACACACACCAGCCAATGAAGATACACAATAACCACACACACACACCAGCCAATGAAGATACACAATAACCACACACACACAGCAGCTAATGAAGATACACAACAACCACACACACACACCAGCTAATGAAGATACACAACAACCACACACACACACCAGCTCACACCAGCTGATGAAGATACACAATAACCACACACCAGCTCACACCAGCTAATGAAGATACACAATAACCACACGCACCAGCTAATATAGATACACAATAACCACACACACCAGCTAATGAGGATACACAATAACCACACACACCAACTAATGAGGATACACAATAACCACACGCACCAGCTAATGAAGATACACAATAACCACACACATCAGCCAATGAAGATACACAATAACCACACACACCAGCTAATGAGGATACACAATAACCACACACACACCATCTAATGAAGATACACAATAACCACACGCGCCAGCTAATGAAGATACACAATAACCACACACACCAGCTAATGAAGATACACAATAACCACACACACACACCAGCTAATGAGGATACACAATAACCACACACACACACCAGATAATGAAGATACACATAACCACACACACACACCAGCCAATGAAGATACACAATAACCACACACACACAGCAGCTAATGAAGATACACAATAACCACACACACACACCAGCTAATGAGGATACACAATAACCACACACACCAGCTAATGAAGATACACAGTAACCACACACACCAGCTAATGAAGATACACAACAACCACACGCGCCAGCTAATGAGGATACACAATAACCACACACACCAGCTAATGAAGATACACAATAACCACACACACCAGCTAACGAAGATACACAATAACCACACACACACACACCAGCTAATGAAGATACACAATAACCCACACACCAGCTAATGAGGATACACAATAACCACACACACACACCAGCTAATGAAGATACACATTAACCACACACACCAGCTAATGAAGATACACAATAACCACACACACCAGCTAATGAAGATACAAAATAACCACACGCGCCAGCTAATGAAGATACAAAATAACCACACACACCAGCTATTGAAGATACACAATAACCACACACACACACCAGCTAATGAGGATACACAAAAACCACACACACACACCAGCTAATGAAGATACACAATAACCACACACACACACCAGCTAATGAAGATACACAATAACCACACACACCAGCTAATGAGGATACACAATAACCACACACACCAGCTAATGAAGATACACAATAACCACACACACACACACACACCAGCTAATGAGGATACACAATAACCACACACACACACCAGCTAATGAAGATACACAATAACCACACACACACACCAGCCAATGAAGATACACAATAACCACACACACACACCAGCCAATGAAGATACACAATAACCACACACACACAGCAGCTAATGAAGATACACAACAACCACACACACACACCAGCTAATGAAGATACACAACAACCACACACACACACCAGCTCACACCAGCTGATGAAGATACACAATAACCACACACCAGCTCACACCAGCTAATGAAGATACACAATAACCACACGCACCAGCTAATATAGATACACAATAACCACACACACCAGCTAATGAGGATACACAATAACCACACACACCAGCTAATGAAGATACACAATAACCACACACACCAACTAATGAGGATACACAATAACCACACGCACCAGCTAATGAAGATACACAATAACCACACACACCAGCCAATGAAGATACACAATAACCACACACACCAGCTAATGAGGATACACAATAACCACACACACACCATCTAATGAAGATACACAATAACCACACGCGCCAGCTAATGAAGATACACAATAACCACACACACCAGCTAATGAAGATACACAATAACCACACACACACACCAGCTAATGAGGATACACAATAACCACACACACACACCAGATAATGAAGATACACATAACCACACACACACACCAGCCAATGAAGATACACAATAACCACACACACACAGCAGCTAATGAAGATACACAATAACCACACACACACACCAGCTAATGAGGATACACAATAACCACACACACCAGCTAATGAAGATACACAGTAACCACACACACCAGCTAATGAAGATACACAACAACCACACGCGCCAGCTAATGAGGATACACAATAACCACACACACCAGCTAATGAAGATACACAATAACCACACACACCAGCTAACGAAGATACACAATAACCACACACACCAGCTAATGAAGATACACAATAACCACACACACCAGCTAATGAGGATACACAATAACCAATGAAGATACACAATAACCGCACACACCAGCTAATGAAGATACACAATAACCACACACACCAGCTAATGAAGATACACAATAACCACACACACCAGCTAATGAAGATACACAATAACCACACACACCAGCTAATGAAGTCAGGAGTGCCAGCAAAGCCCTGCAGAAGGTGACATGGCGGCCCAGCCAGGCCTCAGTCCAGATGAAACCATCACGTGAAGTCAGCATGTAAACACCCGTGCAGGCCTGACTTAGTTGGATGTGTGTGTACAGGGATGATTTGTGTATCCGTTTATTGGCGCTATATTGTAGAAGTGACCTTTGACCTGAATACTTGCAGCGTTGCCCGCAACTAGACATGATTTTTAAAGTGCATCCGCTTTGTGCTGTCCCGATACTCCCCCCCCCTCTCTCTCTCTCCCTCCCCCCCTCTCTCTCTCTCTGTCTCTCTCTCTCTCTCTCTCACTCTCTCTGTCTCTCTCTCTCTCTCTCTCTCTCTCTCTCTCTCTCTCTCTCTCTCTCTCTCTCTCTCTCTCTCTCTCTCTCTCTCTCTCCCTCTCCCTCTCTCTCCCTCTCCCTCTCTCTCTCTCTCTCTCTCTCTCTCTGTCATTCCATGTCTCACTTCTCACTGTCTGTCTCTCTGTCTGTCTTTCTCTCAGTCTCTTTCCATCTGTCTTCATCTCACCGTTACACACCCACACTGTGCTCCCTCTCCTCTTTTTGTCTTTCATCTGTGCATCCTTCTCTACATCAGGCTCTAATCAGCTCCCATCAGCCTCAGCTATCGATGTTGAGCTCAGTTGAGTGAGGTTGGGCCTCGGACCCAGTCTTTCAAGTCAGTCGGCCTTTACAATATTGCTGCAAATGACAACAAATGTTATATGTGGTTGTTAGTAGAGTTCGATATGAATATATATACATATATATATATGTAAATTTTAAGCTGTGGCTGGACACAGCTGGAATAATAAGCTGGCCGGAGGAGGAGGTAAGCCACAGATATCAGGCCACAGAAACTCCTCAAAATACACGGAGGGTTCCACCCTAAGTCCAGCAGCCTGAGACTGTACGATAAGCGAAAAGCTGCGGTCCGAGGGTTAGCGAGTGTCAGAGCCACTGTCAAGGATGAAACGAGAGACATCCATGGGTACATCAGAAAGAGAGCCCCCTAGGAGGAACGACCTGAGGCAGCATAACCAAGGGGCTGGGGTCGTGTAGAGGAATATCTGTAGTGAATACAGACTGGAAGTCCCCAAGTCCAAACCGCCAACCGCCATAGGTGGTTGAGAATGGCAGAGCTAAGATCCTGTGGGACTCAGGTTCTAGACTGACAAGCAGGTGCTGGCTAACCAACCAGACATTGTGGTGGTGGACAAGGAACAGAAGACAGCAGCGGTGACCGATGTAGCAAGCCTGAGCAAAGGCGACATCAGCAAGAAAGAGCACAAAGAGCTAGAGAGATACCAAGGGCCGAGGGAAGAACTAGATCGAATGTGGAAGGTGAAATCCACAGTAGTCCCAGTGGTAATGGGAGCACTGGGGGCTGTGACCCCCCCAAACTGGGAGAGTGGCTCCAGCAGATTCCAGGAACCAGAGGTGGAAAACGCCGCTTCGGAAAGTAGAAGTACTAACCACGTATTTACTCCACCCGTGCACTAAACCAGCTGATTCTAATTAGCACAACACTTCAGCCAGGTAGGAGAACTAATTAGTGAACTCAGCTGGTTTAGTCCATGGGTGGAGCAAACACATGGTTGGTACTTCTACTTTCTGAAGCGGCGTTTTCCACCTCTGCCAGGAACAACATCGGAGGTCTCTGTCCCAAAGAGTGCAGTCCTAGGGACAGATAAGATACTGCCCAGAACCCTCAAACTCCCAGGCTTCTGGTAGAGGACCCGAGCTGTTAAGTGTTCATCTGAATGACAGTCTGCGGAAAGAAACTTTTTATATCTGGGTGTTTTGGGGTACAGTGCTCTGTAGCGCCTACCAGAGGGGAGGAGTTGGAACAGGTTGTGACCAGGGTGTGACGGGTCTGGAGTGATGTAGCCTGCCTGTTTCCTGACTCTGGAGGTATGTAAATCCTGAATGGAGGGCAGGTTGACACCAGTGATTTTCTCTGCACACCTGACTGTCCGTTGTAGTCTGTCCCTGTCCTGTTTTGTGGTAGATCCAAACCAGACTGTGATGGATGTGCAGAGGACAGACTGGATTATTGCAGAGTAGAACTGAATCAGCGGTTGCTGAGACAGGTTGAACTTCTTGAGCTGGTGGAGAAAGTACATCCTCTGCTGGGCCTTTTGGATGATTGCGTCTATGTTGGACGCCCACCTTAGGTCCTGGGAGATTGTGGAACCCAGAAATCTGAAGGTTTTCACCGCAGACACCATGCTGTTTAGTATGGTTGGGGGGGCAGTTTTGGGGGGGACTCCTTCTGAAGTCCACTGTCATCTCCACTGTTTTCAGCGTGTTCAGCTGCAGGTTGTTATGGCCACACCAGAGGACCAGCTGATCAACCTCCCGTCTATATGCAGACTCGTCAGCATCCTGGATAAGGCCACTGATGGTTGTGTCATCCACAAACTTCAGGAGTTTAACAGACGGGTCACTTGAGGTGCATTCACTTGTGTAGAGGGAGAAGAGTAGAGGGGAGCGCACACATCCCTGGGGGGCACCAGTCCTGATTGTCCGGGCGCTGGATGGGGTTTTTCCCAGCCTCACCAGCTGCCTCCTCTTGCCTCTCTCTCTCTCTTTATATATATATATATATATATATATATAAATAAAACTAAAGAGTAACTTTATTGACAGCTGATGATTGCTTATGGCATGAAACAGGCTTGTACTGTCTCATTAAGAATTTACTTGACTCACTGGATTATACATATATATATATATATATATATATACACACACACACACACACACACACACACACACACACACACACACACACACACATACACACATACACATACACACACACACACATAGTATATATATATATATAAATGTGTGTGCGCGTGTGCGTGTTTTGTGTGTGCGTGCATGTGTGTCGTGTGTGTGCGTGTGCTTGTGTGCTTTGATAAAGCAAAAGAAAAATCCCCTGATGTTGCTTTAATCAACACTTAATCTGTGTTTTTGATGAACGGATTCCTAATTGGTTGTGTGCAAATGATAAACTGGCAAAGGCTCAATCTACAATCGACCATTTCATGTAGAAGATGTGTTTCTCCAACGTGACGTACATCTGAGAGCTGATACAACACAAGCGAGGATCTAGGCAGGGGAGAACAACGCCAGGAAGTGCCATACAGCTAAGTTCGAGTCCGATAGGACATGGTAGGTGCCAACAGGCAGTGCACAGAGGCAATCAATGCATACGGTGTATAGAATGTATAGAGTGTCTAGAATGCCTAGAGTTTATAGAATATATGGACTGTATAGAGAATATACTAGAATGTATAGAGTGTCTAGAATGCCTAGAGTTTATAGAATATATGGACTGTATAGAGTATATAGAATGTATAGAGTGGATAGATGCCTAGAGTATATAGAATGTATAGAGTGGATAGATGCATAGATTGTATAGAATGTATAGAGTGGATAGGTGCATAGAGTATATAGAATGCATAGAGTGGATAGATGCATAGAGTATATAGAATGCATAGTGTATAGAATGTACAGAGTGTATAGAATGTATAGAGCGGATAGAATGCAGAGTGTATAGAATGGATATGGTGTATAGAATATATAGTGTATATATGCAGAGTGTATATAATGTATATAATGTATGGTGTTTATAGATGCATAGAGTGTATAGAATTAATAGAGTGGATAGGTGCATAGAGTATATACAATGCATAGTGTATAGAATGTATAGAGTGTATAGAATATATAGTGTATAGATGTATAGATGTATAGAGTGCATAGAAGCAGATTTTTTTTCCTCACTCCGTCAAGTGCAGAATCTTTTTATTAAAAAATTTTTTTGGGGGGGGGGGGGATTTTCCCCCCTTTTTCTCCCCAATTGTATCCGTCCAATTACCCCACTCTTCCGGGCCGTCTTGGTCGCTGCGCCACCCCCTCTGCCGATCCGGGGAGGGCTTCCGACTACCACATGCCTCCTCCGATGCACGTGGAGTCGCCAGCCGCTTCTTTTCACCTGACAGTGAGGAGTTTCACCAGGGGGACATAACGCGTGGTAGGATCACACGTACCCACATCCGGCTTCCCACTCACAGACACGGCCAACTGTGTCTGTAGGGATGCCCAACCAAGCTGGAGGTGACACGGGGATTCGAACCGACGATCCCTGTGTTGGTAGGCGACGGACTAGACCACTATGCTACCCCGACGCCCCTTTTCTTAAAGACTGAGAGACACTCTGCTGATCGCACAGGGTTTGGCAACTCGTTCCACCACCGTGGAACTACAGAACCGAAGAGTCCGGCTTGCAGCTCAGGGCCCTATAGTGGTGGTGGTACCAGGCACCTTTCACTGGCAGAGCATAGTGAACAGGAGGCAGCATGGACCTGAACGAGGGGAGTGCCGGTTGGCAGGACCTGTATGAGTTTTGGCTCTTAATGAGCTGGTCCAATGATTTTAATCCAGTCAGACAGTTTTATTGTGGAACACAAAGTAACACAAAGGCCTCAACTAACAAATTACATTTATCAAATTGACACTATTTCAATTTTAGAGAATTGTACACAGCGAGGAGAATTTCATTTCAGCAGGCCTGTATGTAGACTCACGAAGAGTGACTCAGGACAGGGAACATTGCTCTAGAGCCAAGGGACGGACACCTCCCGGGTCTACATCTTAAACATGGGGCCGACATATTAAGTGACCTTATTTTGTAGAGAATCCGTCGTTCCCTTTGAACACAGGTGATTTGTTGTCGCGCGCTGTGATCTCATGGTTTGTGTTATTAACGCAAGAGTTTCCGTGACAGAAATGACTCACGACAACGTGAAGTCTCCGGACCGAGACGTCGACGCAGTGCCTTCGACTCAAAGGTACAGCCCTCAACTCAAATGTGAGAGAAGGGCCATCCCTTGACCCAACTACAAACCACAGGACAGGAAGCTGCTTTCGCTCCCAGTTTGATTGACAGGTCTCTTAACACAAGGACTAACAGTAAACACCGAGTAAATCTGAGTTTCGATCGTTTTCTGATGCTGTAGAAGGTTGGAGTCATACAGACCCACATGTTGTATCACCATCAGCTGAGGAAGACACAAAAGGCTTCGTTCCAGCATGTCACTCCAACTCCTCAGGAGCGTTTGTAGATATTCCTCCGTCTGACATGGTCGGATAAATCCCAGATTGGGCCTTTAACTTAAATCGTGAGTATAATTCACTTCAACGGGTCTCTGCTCCGATGCTCTTATATTCATCACAAAACATTAAATTTTAAATTATTTCACTGGAGATCTTTTTTACTGTCATTTAATGTCAAATCTCATGTCTTACTCTTGCTGGGGATGGGGATGGGGATGGGGGGGGTGGGGGGTGGTCTCTTATTACAGCAACAATAATTCATGTGAAACAGAGGATACTGTATGGGAAAACACGCTGAGGAACGTCCCATCATCCTCGCTGTGTGAGTGCCGAGGCCCGCTGTTTCCTGGCCTAGGTGACCTGGACCTGTCAGAGCTCACGGGCCCACAAGTCTCAGATTAGATGGTAGAAGAATTCTCCTTTCTAAACCACAAGGAGCTGCAAGAGGTCCTGAGGAGGAGGAGGAGGAGGAGCGACTCCCCTTTGACTCACTCAGGCCTCCGGGCGGGAGGAAAGTTGCCTCATTGCGATTCAGTCTATTTTTACCCTCTCCTCCTCTGCCGTCTTTGTGCCGTACATTTCTGCTGATTCCCGGGAAACGGGTGGAGGCTGGAATGCTCCCAAGGAAATTCTCCATTTTCTAATCACACTGTGAGGCATCAGCCACCGTCAGCTGCACAGATGTACACAGAAAGTCCTCCACATGAATGTGGTTGATTTGAGGGCGGATGCCATTCCTCTAAACAAAAACCAACCCTTTGCAAAACTGCCGTCCCAACTACCCCACTTGCTTCGGGATTGATGGTGCTTTGTGATATATCTTAACCGGGGGACGCTGGGAGGTATGAAGAACTCTAGTAGTGATATTTAAAGCGGAAATCCGCAATTCTTTTCCATTAATAAGTGTTTATTTCCTCCATTCTAAAGGTGGAGGTGATGTGGTGGTGGTGTTGGACAGACAGTCGGTCTTCCAGCAGAACAGTGGTGTGATATAGTGGATGGAGGAGGCAGAGAAGTACAGACCTGTTGACTCTGATGTTCTGGGACTACAAACAAGGTGTAGCAGGACTACAAACCAGGTGTAGCAGGACTACAAACTAGGTGTAGCAGCCACTGTGGCTGGGGCTGGTGTGCCACCAGTTCCCACCCTTTTAAAAATGGATCCTGGGACCAAAGCTAACACACACAGTCTGATGTATTACAAACTACACTCACTGGCCACTTTATTAGGTACACCTTGCTAGTACCGGGTTGGACCCCCTTTTGCCTTCAGAACTGCCTTAATCCTTCGTGGCATAGATTCAACAAGGTACTGGAAACATTCCTCCGAGAGTTTGGTCCATATTGACATGATAGCATCACGCAGTTGCTGCAGATTTGTCGGCTGCACATCCATGATGCGAATCTCCCGGTCCACCACATCCCAAAGGTGCTCTATTGGATTGAGATCTGGTGACTGTGGAGGCCATTTGAGTACAGTGAACTCATTGTCATGTTCAAGAAACCAGTCTGAGATGATTCGAGCTTTATGACATGGCGCGTTATCCTGCTGGAAGTAGCCATCAGAAGATGGGAACACTGTGGTCATAAAGGGATGGACATGTGCAGCAACAATACTCAGGTAGGCTGTGGCGTTGACACGATGCTCAATTGGTACTAAGGGGCCCAAAGTGTGCCAAGAAAATATCCCCCACACCATTACACCACCACCACCAGCCTGAACCGTTGATACAAGGCAGGATGGATCCATGCTTTCATGTTGTTGACGCCAAATTCTGACCCTACCATCCGAATGTCACAGCAGAAATCGAGACTCATCAGACCAGGCAACGTTTTTCCAATCTTCTATTGTCCAATTTTGGTGAGCCTGTGTGAATTGTAGCCTCAGTTTCCTGTTCTTAGCTGACAGGAGTGGCACCCGGTGTGGTCTTCTGCTGCTGTAGCCCATCTGCCTCAAGGTTCGACGTGTTGTGCGTTCAGAGATGCTCTTCTGCATACCTCGGTTGTAATGAGTGGTTATTTGAGTTACTGTTGCCTTTCTGTCAGCTCGAACCAGTCTGGCCATTCTCCTCTGACCTCTGGCATCAACAAGGCATTTTCGCCCACAGAACTGCGGCTCACTGGATATTTTCTCTTTTTCGGACCATTCTCTGTAAACCCTAGAGATGGTTGTGCGTGAAAATCCCAGTAGATCAGCAGTTTCTGAAATACTCAGACCAGCCCGTCTGGCACCAACAACCATGCAACGTTCAAAGTCACTTAAATCACCTTTCTTCCACATTCTGATGCTCGGTTTGAACTGCAGCAGATCGTCTTGACCATGTCTACATGCCTAAATGCATTGAGTTGCTGCCATGTGATTGGCTGATTAGAAATTTACGTTAACGAGCAGTTGGACAGATGTGCCTAATAAAGTGGCCGGTGAGTGTACATCCCACACTATGGAACACTGTTGTACAGTCATATTGGTTGTCATGGACACATCAGCATCACGTCTCAGTCTGTTTTCGCCGCTACACCAGTGATCGTCCTACGTGGTCAAACCGTTTTAACAGGGCCATTGTCTGCCAACACGGGGATCGGCGGTTCAAATCCCTGCGTTACCTGTCCTGGTCGCTGCGCTAGCGCCTCTTCTGGTCGGTCGGGGTCACCTGTTCCGGGGGAACCGGGGGGGATAGCGCGATCCTCCCATGCGCTACGTCCCCCTGGTGAAACTTCCCGCTGTCAGGTGAGAAGAAGCGGCTGGCGTCTCCACATGTATGGCAGGAGGCCTCTGCAGCCCTCCCCGGATCGGCAGAGGGGGCGGGGCGGAGACCGGGACGACCCGGAAGAGACTGCAGAGTGTCTCCAACCGTGGTGAAGATGACTGGTAGAGTTTCGGAACCTGACTCCATCCTACACATGGAGAACATGAACATTTCTGAAGGGAGGTAGGCCCCAGATCTCAGCTCTAGAGTAGTCAACGGGAGGCTCGGCCTGAACTGCTGTGTGGGGACCTCTCCCCATCACCAAGTGTAGATGAGAGAGGAGGCTCGTCCAGATGATCGTTGCTGTGGCAGCCAATCACAGGCTCAGTTTCACACGGTTATTTCTGTGATGGACTGGTGCCAACGACTCCGTCCCCGTCCTTACACATCGCTCAATAA
>NC_079224.1:45926767-45944267 GCF_029633865.1 Lampris incognitus | reverse complement strand
CGACGGAGGGTAGGATACCAGAGGGTAGGATACCGGAGGGTAGGATACCAGAGGGTAGGACACCAGAGGGTAGGACACCGGAGGGTAGGATACCAGAGGGTAGGATACCACAGAGTAGGATACCAGAGGGTAGGACACCGGAGGGTAGGACACCGGAGGGTAGGATACCGGAGGGTAGGACACCGGAGGGTAGGACACCAGAGGGTAGGATATCAGTGGGTAGGACACCAGAGGGTAGGACGACGGAGGGTAGGATACCAGAGGGTAGGACACCGGAGGGTAGGACACCGGAGGGTAGGATACCAGAGGGTAGGATACCGGAGGGTAGGACACCGGAGGGTAGGATACCAGTGGGTAGGACACCAGAGGGTAGGACACCAGAGGACCGTGTCATTCTCAAAGCAGCCGCGCAGGGTGAGATGCGCCGCTCACTGCGCTGCCACGCACGTAGCGTCTCGCGGCTCGGGTGCTGTTTGCACGTACACGTATTTACATGAGGTAATTTGCATACATGTGGCGCAACATTCGCCCCTCTTATGCAAGTGAGCCTCATTTGTGGAACACCAGCGCCAGCAGCCCCACGCAGCTAGAGCGAAATCCAGTGGCGGCTGGTGCTCGAGATTGTTTGGGGGGGGGGCGCAATTTAGCTTGGCGCAGCGCACCTGACCGCTGCTTTAATGTGCACACGGAGTTCTTAAGAAGGACAGTGTGGTCTATAGATTCTAGCAGGGTTGGTAGGCGGTGGATGATTGACAGTCCACACGAGGCGTCGTGGCGCGTGTGAACGTGATTGACAGCCACGAGAATCGTCCAATCACACGAGATCAAAAAACATTAAAACGATACAAAGTCGCCGCCAATAAAAGTGGGCGTGTCCGGGGCGGCACAGAACTGCGCCCCCTGGAAAACCTGAAGAAACCAGTCAGACAGCGGCCTCAGGTCACCTGCTCGCCACAAGTTCGAGAGCTTACACAAGGTGCGGTTTGGCCGGCGCCCGGCGATCTATTGTATTACACTGTTGTGCATGGTGGTTGTGTAGGTTTCTGTATGTGTGTTTGAGCAAAAACTGTGTGTGTGTGTGTGTGTGTGTGTGTGTGTGTGTGTGTGTGTGTGTGTGTGTGTGTGTGTGTGTGTGTGTGCGGACGGAAGTGTGTGTGGTCCATGCGGTGAGTCGCATGCAGGGGCATGACTGCACACATCAGCTGTTCGGATTTGTGCTGGTAAGTCACGATGAGCAGGAACCAGATGAACACCGTCATTCATCCACACATGAAGACAGACAGCCTTGTGCATCCATTTGTCCCTGAGCAACAGCAAGTCCGCGGCGCTCGGGAGTGGGACAGAGAGCCCTGAGGACGTGGGAGTGGGACGGAGAGCCCTGAGGACGTGGGAGTGGGACGGAGAGCCCCGAGGACGTGGGATTGGGACGGAGAGCCCCGAGGACGCGGGAGTGGGACGGAGAGCCCCGAGGACGCGGGAGTGGGACGGAGAGCCCTGTGGACGTGGGAGTGGGACAGAGAGCCCCGAAGATGTGGGAGTGGGACGGAGAGCGGACGCGGGAGTGGGACGGAGAGCCCCGAGGACGTGGGAGTGGGACGGAGAGCCCCGAGGACGCGGGAGTGGGACGGAGAGCCCTGTGGACGTGGGAGTGGGACGGAGAGCCCTGTGGACGTGGGAGTGGGACAGAGAGCCCCGAAGATGTGGGAGTGGGACGGAGAGCGGACGCGGGAGTGGGACAGAGAGCCCCGAGGACGCGGGAGTGGGACAGAGAGCCCCGAGGACGTGGGAGTGGGACAGAGAGCCCCGAGGACGCGGGAGTGGGACGGAGAGCCCTGTGGACTAACACACAGGCCTACCGTCTGTCAAAAAAAAAATAACACACAGGTCTACTGTCTGTCAAAAACTAACACACAGGCCTACTAACACACAGGCCTACTAACACACAGGCCTACCGTCTGTCAAAAACTAACACACAGGCCTACTAACAAACAGGCCTACTAACACACAGGCCTACCGTCTGTCAAAAACTAACACAAAGGCCTACTAACACACAGGCCTACTGACACACAGGCCTACCGTCTGTCAAAAACTAACACAAAGGCCTACTTACACACAGGCCTACCATCTGTCAAAAACTAACACACAGGCCTACTAACACACAGGCCTACCGTCTGTCAAAAACTAACACACAGGCCTACTAACACACAGGCCTACCGTCTGTCAAAAACTAACACACAGGCCTACTTACACACAGGCCTACTAACACACAGGCCTACTGACACACTGGCCTACCGTCTGTCAAAAACTAACACACAGGCCTACTTACACACAGGCCTACTTACACACAGGCCTACTTACACACAGGCCTACTAACACACAGGCCTACTAACACACAGGCCTACCGTCTGTCAAAAACTAACACACAGGCCTACTTACACACAGGCCTACTAACACACAGGCCTACTTACACACAGGCCTACTTACACACAGGCCTACTTACACACAGGCCTACCGTCTGTGAAAACCAGTGTTCACAACTTGGCATGATGAGCATGAGCATGAGCATGTCCGATGTCAGGTGACAACAGCAGTAATAATAACCTGATGTTTCAGGGAGCCTTGAGTCCGATGACAACGGCTCCGCTCTGCTGGGTTGTTAAAAGTAAACGAGTGTTAAGCTTACACAAGACAAGACACACAAACACAGGTGTTCATTTTTGCAAATAAACATTTGGGATGAATCACGTTTCTCTTGGTGTGTGTGTGTGTGTGTGTGTGTGTGTGTGTGTGTGTGTGTGTGTGTGTGTGTGTATGTGTGTGTGTGTGTGTGTGTGTGTGTGTGTGTGCGGGCCGGGGGGGGGGGGCTCAGCTTTTCTTAGAAACAAGTAGGCGGGCTGCAAGGAAAGAAAGGTTGGGAAGTACTGGCCTAGAGGACAGCCAAGTCAGGAGCTCCACCATGAATACATCATGGCGGAAGGCGGCACAATGTGACAGGATTTGGGCGGAAAGCAATATTCCAGCTGTCCTTGACTTAATTCCAATAAATTAAAAAAATCATCGCCATTTGATGGCGTCATTTATCAGGGCTGAAGAGAGGAAACGGAAGCTCCTCCAATGGCAAGTGCAGGGTCATCATGACAATTATACATTTTCTCCAGAGTTTAGCATTTACTGGTGGTTGTCAGCTGTTGTTGCTAAGCAACCGTTCTCTACGCTTTTTGCTGACGTATTCTCGTTGCGCCCGCCCAGCATACGGCAGGTTGCTGATGGAAACACGTTCATTTGCATTTTTTTTCTTTGCTGAACTTTTAATATTGTAGCGAACTCGGGGGACAACGCATCCACAGGAAGTGCCGCGGCCGGGAAGCGAACCCGTGTCGCCCGCACCGCAGGAGACATCGCTAACCGCTAGACTACAGGGTCAGACCCGCCAGCCAGCGGCCAGCGTGTCTTCTTAACCATGCACGTTACACTAGCCCAGTAATGAGAGAGACCGGAAGGGAGGCTTGGTAACTATAGCAACAATAACCACTACTGGCGCTACCCCCCTCCTTCGGGAAGCGCGTCCCCGCGCTTAAGCGTATCAGCTCCTTCACGCCCCCGGGCGCATGCGCTTCCGATGGCCTTACGGTCGCCCCATCCTACATCTGACACCAATGTAGCGAATTCGGGGGACAACGCAACCACAGGAACTGTCGCGGCCGGGACGCGAACCCGTGTCGCCCGCAACGCAGGGGACATCGCTAACCGCTAGACTAAAGGGTCAGACCCGCCGGCCAGCGGCCAGCGTGTCTTCTTATCCATGCACGTTACAATACCTACTGGCCCACTCAGTAGCATTTGCATGCTAACATTAGCCTGCTAACATTAGCTTGGCAGCCACCGTCAAGCAAACTTCCTGATGTCGCCAAAGCGTCTTCTGACCCGATTCTTGCCGTTGTCACTTTGCTTGTGTAAGCGGTTATTTTTCTTGCCCAGTGCGGGATTCGATACGAGGTGTACTGCACCGCAAGGCGACGTCACTGACCGCTCGGCTAAAGGGTCAGACCTGTTAGCTAGCGGCTAACGTGTCTTATTAGTAGTTTACAGTCGTCACCCTCCCCGGAAGCGCGCCCTTGCGCTTTGTTCTTCCCGCGCTCCGAAGAGACTTCTGAGGATCTGCACACTTCCGGATCCCGCCGCTGCCACCAATGTAACCGGTTGTTTTCTTGCCCGTCGACACGAGGTGTACTGCACCACAAGGCGACGTCACCGTTGCGTCCCTTTAATCCAAGGACGTTGGCGCCACCTTAAGGCGAGCGCACGTCAGCCGACTTTCGCCCCGATTTTAAGTCCCCGACGCAACTCCCGCTAATTTCACAGTCGCAGAATCATCTTGAAGAAGTCGTCGCAAAACCCCGAGTCTGCCCGTTTTAACAGTCCCGCAACGCGGGAGGGCGGGAGACGGGCTGTTTCTGTCCCGCTCCAGTCTTCAGACCGTCGGCGACCTACCGGGTCATCCCAGAATGGACCGACTTTGTCGGGGGTCTGTCGGACGTGCAGTGACGCAACTGCCCGCGTGGCTTGCCGACCGCCAATGAATGGGTTTACACTAAAACCGAACGCCAACCGCCGTTAAACCCGAGGAAGAAGAATACACAACCAAAGACACGGCGGGGGATAAGCGGACCAGCCAGCCAGAGGAGCCGCTGGCGGCGCTGTGGCCTGTTTAACGACGGCAGAGGTTTACCACGACGGAGGGGAGGAACACACGAGGCGGCGCGGGGTCGCCGATGCCCTTCAACTACCTGGTGAGTTAAAACTGTTTCAAGCTAGCGTTAGCTGGCGTTAGCTAATGTTAGTTGGCGTTAGGTAGCGTTAGCTGGTGTTAGCTAATGTTAGCTGGCTTTAGGTAGCGTTAGCTGGTGTTAGCTAATGTTAGTTGGCGTTAGGTAGCGTTAGCTGGTGTTAGCTAATGTTAGTTGGCGTTAGGTCGCGTTAGCTGGTGTAATGAATGAAAGGTCACGTGTTTAACTTGACCTACTCACGGATGTACGTGCAGTGCATGTGACGTATACAGGAAGTTAGAAGCGCATGTTATGAAGGTTGTATGTCGGATGAACGCTAGTAAAAGCTACACAGTTAAGAACCTACGAAGTCGGCTCGTTCTTGAATTATTCTTATGTCAGTAAGACAAGGCGTCTACGGACATTACATGGTGTCAGAATAGTCTGTGTATCGGAACACGAGCGGTCATGCCGAAGTTTAATCCGCCGAGTGAATTCAAGTTTGACTGCCCCGTTGAATGGCCGGAGTGGAGACAACGGTTTTCGCGCTTCAGGCTCGCGACAAAGCTGGATAAAGACGACGGGGAGATTCAAGTGAGTTCGCTGATTTATGCAATGGGAAGCGAGGCTGAAAAGATATTCAGCTCGTTTGACTTCGCGGCGGAGGGTGATAAAGTGGACTATGATATCGTACTGAAAAGGTTCGACGACTACTTTATTCCCCGCCGTAACATCATACATGAGAGGGCGTGCTTCTATCAACGTAGCCAGCAGCCAGGAGAGACAGCGGAGATGTACATCCGGACATTGTATGAGCTGTCTGAACACTGTGAGTTTGGGGACAAGAGGGATGAACATATCAGAGATCGTCTGGTAGTGGGCATAAAAGATAAGGTGCTCTCCCGTCAGTTCCAGCTCACAGCGGACCTTACTCTGGTGAAAGTCATTGAACAAGTGCGCCAGGCGGAGGCAATAACAAGGCAGCTCAGCCTCCAAGCTAACCAACCAGAGGCCCAGCTGGCTAACGTCAATGTTGTCCGACGGCGGGACGGACGCCAAAACAAAAAGGGCGGACAGCGTCATGGTGGCGGCAGTCCTGCAACCAACAAAGTAGATGAATGCGGGAGGTGCGGCAAGACGCAGCACACCGATGAGCGGAAGTGTCCTGCAACGAACAGTAAGTGCAACAAGTGTCATAAAAAGGGACATCGGGAGCGTGTATGTCACTCTAAAGCGGTGAGAGAAGTCACTGAAGAGGTTAAACAGCTGTACTTTCTGGGAGAAGTTGGCAAAGAGAGCAGTCAGGAAGATTGGACTGTTAGTTTAACAATAAGTGATGTACCAATAACCTTTAAAATTGACACGGGGGCTGACGCTACTGTTATCAACCAAGGGACATTTAAAAAGCTGAAGCCAAACATAAAACTGGGACCTCCTGACACATGCTTCATAAGCCCAGGTGGAAACATCAGCTGCATAGGACAGTTTCAAGCCACAACCAACTACAAGGAGAAACAATACTCCTTTCCAGTGTATGTGATCAAGGGGAGAGGCAACTGTCTGCTGAGTCGTCCAGAGGCAGTGGAGATGGGTCTAGTGAAGCGGATGAATGAGGTCAGTGGAGTTTTCGGTTCAAGTGGACTGCTGAAAACAGACCCAGTGAAAATAGCTCTGGTGGAGGGTGCCCAGCCATACGCGGTGCATACAGCCAGACGGATACCGCTGCCACTTGTACCACTGGTTAAGAAAGAACTGCAGCGCATGGAAAATGAGGGCATTATTGAAAAAGTGACTCAGCCCACAGAATGGTGCGCCGCTATGGTGCCGGTGCTGAAACCGAACAAGAAAGAGGTTCGCTGCTGCGCTGACCTCAGGAGGCTGAATCGAGCGGTGAAACGTGAGAAATACGTGCTGCCCACTATGGAGGAAATAATGCCAAGGCTCGCAGGGTCAAAGTTCTTCACAACGTTGGATGCAGCAAGTGGGTTTTACCAGATCCCCTTGCATGAAGACAGCAGGGGGCTCACCACTTTCATCACCCCATTTGGGAGGTATGCTTTCTGCCGCCTTCCATTTGGTATAACGAGTGCTCCAGAGATTTTCCAGAGAAAGATGGCGGAAACTCTGACCGGGCTAGAGGGCACAGAGGTGTACATGGATGACATCCTTATACATGGAGAGACTGAGGAAATCCATGACCGGCGCCTAGCAGAGGCGCTGGGGGTCATTGAAACAGCAGGTCTCAAACTGAACCAAGCGAAATGCAAGTTCAAACAGAAACAAGTCCGCTTCCTTGGTCATATCATCAACGAGGCAGGCATCAGACCTGACCCGGACAAAGTGGCCGGAATAGAGAACTTTCCTCAGCCCCAGAACGTGACGGAACTCAAGAGGTTCCTCGGGATGGTGAACTATTTGGCAAAATACGTCCCAGAGCTGTCCACTGTAGGTCAGCCGCTTTATGGACTGCTTAAAGCAACGACAGAGTGGCTGTGGGGACCTGCACAGAACACAGCATTCCAAGACCTTAAAGCAGCACTCGCCACCGCCCCGGTACTCACCTTTTATGACGTCACTAAGGCTACGGTGGTGTCAGCAGATGCCAGCAGCTACGGGCTGGGGGGCGTTCTGCTCCAGCAGCACGGGGAACACTGGAAGCCCGTGGCCTACTGCTCCCGACGGCTGAGTGACGCAGAGACAAGGTACGCACAGATCGAGAAAGAGTGCTTAGCCAGCGTCTGGGCATGTGAAAGGTTCGAGAAGTACTTGTTTGGGCTTGACAATTTCAGACTTGTCACCGATCATAAACCACTAGTGCCTCTCATGAACAGCAAAGACTTGGATAATGTGCCCATTAGGTGCCAGAGACTGTTAATGAGGCTGATGCGTTTCAATGCAGTGGCTGAATACGCACCAGGCAAAACTTTAGCTGTGGCTGATGCACTCTCCAGAGGCCCAGAGCAGTGCTACGGAGATGGTGCTTCTCATGATGATGTTGCAGCGCACATTGATGCCATCGTGTGCCAGGTGCCTGCCACACCTCAAAGGATGCAGGAGATAAAACAGAGCACGGATGGGGATCTGCAGCTCCAGACAGTGTTGGGCTTCATCAGACACGGCTGGCCTGAGTATGTCGATAAAGTGCCGGAGACAGTCAGAGACTTTTATCAGGTGAGAGGGGAGTTATCTGAGGTAGATGGTTTAGTCATCAGAGGCAGTCGTATCGTCATTCCCACAGAGATGAGGGAGGTGATCTTAGACAGAATACACGACGGGCACCAGGGGATAGCTAAGTGCAGAGAGAGAGCTAGCCAGTCAGTGTGGTGGCCCAAAATGACAGAGCACATTACAACAAAGATACAGCAATGTCAATTCTGCAGAGAACACAAGAACACACAGAGAAAAGAGCCTTTAATGTCAAGTGAGCTCCCATCCAGACCATGGCAGAAAGTTGGCATAGACCTGTGTGAGTACAAAAAGCAAAACTACGTGATAGTGTCTGACTATTATTCCAGGTTTTTGGAGATCCTAAATCTACCAACAACTACGAGCAGTCAGGTTGTAGCAAGGCTGAAGGCTACATTTGCACGTTTTGGTATCCCTGAAATTGTAGTTAGCGATAATGGGCCACAGCTAGTTTCAGAAGAGATGAAGAGGTTCAGTGAGGATTATGATTTCATCCATGTGACTTCAAGCCCACACTACCCCCAGAGTAATGGACAGGCAGAGAGGGCTGTTCAGATAGCCAAAAGCATATTAAGGCAGGAAGACCCTCTCCTCGCCCTGTTGACATACAGAGCTACACCCTCTTCTTCCACTGGAGCCAGTCCAGCGGAATTGCTCATGGGTAGGAGACTCAGAACCACCTTACCCACATTGCAGCATAACCTGAAACCGGCCTGGCCTAAAGAGGAACTGATCAAAACCGCTGACGCCGCAGCCAAATCGAGGCAGGCTTTCTACTACAACCGCAGGAACGGCGTGCGGACACTGCGCCCACTGAACTCGGGTGACGCAGTACTCACCAAACCTGATGGACAGAAAACATGGACAATGAATGTATGAATGAAAGGTCACGTGTTTAACTTGACCTACTCACGGATGTACGTGCAGTGCATGTGACGTATACAGGAAGTGAGAAAGGCAGGTTATGAAGGTTGTAACTCGGATGAACGCTAGTAAAAGCTACACAGTTAAGAACCTACGAAGTCGGCTCGTTCTTGAATTATTCTTATGTCAGTAAGACAAGGCGTCTACGGACATTACAGCTGGTGTTAGCTAACGTTAGTTGGTGTTAGCTAATGTTAGTTGGCGTTAGCTGGTGTTAGCTAATGTTAGTCGGCGTTAGGTAGCGTTAGCTGGTGTTAGCTAATGTTAGTTGGTGTTAGCTAATGTTAGTTGGTGTTAGGTAGCGTCAGCTGGTGTTAGCTAATGTTAGCTGGTGTTAGCTAATGTTAGTTGGTGTTAGGTAGCGTCAGCTGGCGTTAGCTAATGTTAGTTGGTGTTAGGTAGCGTCAGCTGGTGTTAGCTAATGTTAGTTGGTGTTAGCTAATGTTAGTTGGTGTTAGGTAGCGTTGGCTGGTGTTAGCTAACGTTAGTTGGTGTTAGCTAGCGTTAGCTGGTGTTAGCTAGCAAACTATTTGCGCTGATGAGCGTCCCGGAACACTGCGTTGCCATGGCAAATTGTTGTAACAGCGCGAGGACTTGGAAAAGTCTTGTGAAATCCCGTGCCGCGCGACCCCTCTATGACTCCGTCCTCCCTGAATCGCCTCGCGGGCGCTCCGTCTTCAGGCGGTCGGGAGGTGTGAGCTGTTCTCCTTTTGCAGGATTTTTAAAAGAGTTCAAAGGTCGTGGGACGTTCACTTGGCTTCACCCGCCAGACAGGAAGTTAACACGAGATTTGAAGAGTTGACGTGAGACAGGTGAGACGCCGTGTTTTGTTTGTTTTAACGGTGGATGCTGGACCATGAGGAGGTGAAGGAGGAGTCTGGATAATCGCCTCTGGGATGAAGGTGGAGGTTTCATGACAATAACCCGCTCTCTGTTGGCAGCGCCTTAGAGAGGCGGCCAGAGGCGACGTCTCTCTCTCTCTCTCTCTCTCTCTCTCTCTCTCTCTCTCTCTCTCTCTCTCTCTCTCTCTCTCTCTCTCTCTCTCTCTCTCTCTCTCTCTCTCTCTCTCTCTCTCTCTCTCTCTCCCCCTCTCCCGGCTGCTGTATACTTAGTTCATTCCAGTGGTGGCTCTAGAGATTTTTTTCTGGGCTGGCAAAGGGGTGGCAAGACTGTGCCCCAGAGGTGGCAGCTGCCCCCCCTTGCCACCCTGTAGATCCGCGCCTGTGAGGGGGGAGGGGGGATTCTAAATCGGCGACTTCTGTTTGAGATGAGTTTGGTGCGGGTCTCATTGACCTTCACCATGCATGTACATAAAATATACTTTAAAAACATATTATCTGATTTATAAACGGGGTGGCAAGACTGTGTCCCAGATCCGCCCCTGGTTCATTCCTCTGCTGCCTGCTGGTCTGGAAGCAGCTCAGCTTAGCGTCTATTTGGTTTCTGTTTTTCCTTTAGTTTCCTTTTCCCGCTGTGCTCTAGTCCGTCGGTCTGCCCATGTTTCATCCTGTGCAGGACGCCGACAGGGGGCGCCTGAAAACACGACTTTGGATTGGTTTATTTTTCATACACTGTGTGTGTGTAGTATTAATTGTCGTACAGTTGCGTGTGATGTGATGAGATTTGCTGGGGGGGGGGGGGGTTTCTTCCCCCTTTTCTCCCCAATTGTACTCGACCAATTACCCCACGTCCCGGTCGCTGCTCCACCCCCTCTGCCGATCCGGGGAGGGCTGCAGACTACCACATGCCTCCTCCCATACATGTGGAGTCGCCAGCCGCTTCTTTTTACCTGACAGTGGGGAGTTTCACCAGGGGGACGTAGCGCGCGGGAGGATCACGCTAGTCCCCCCCCCCAGTTCCCCCTCCTCCTCGAACAGGCGCCCCCACCGACCAGAGGAGGCGCTAGCGCAGCGACCAGCACACATACCAATATCCGGCTTCCCACCCGCAGACACGGCCAATTGTGTCTGTAGGGATGCCCGACCAAGCCGGAAGTAACACGGGGATTCGAACCAGCGACCCCCGTGTTGGTAGGCGACGAAATGGACCGCCACGCCACCCGGACGCCCGAGATGTGCTGTACTGATGTTACGTGATGGGATCGAAGGGGCTTTTCCGGCCTCAGCTGGACGATAAAGTTCTGTTCAGTTCAGTTCTGTTCTGTTCTGTTCTGTTCTTTTGTTGGGGGAGGGGTCTCTAAAATATTAACCCCCAAATAATTTCTGCCACAGTTTTGCTACTGTGTGAGCACTTAGGATCAGCAGTTTATTGAGCACTGTGTATGATTCGAACCACACAGGAAACAGCATAAGCAGTTCCTGTTTCTTTAGACAATGGTCGAACAAAATTCATAAAAATGATTCAATTACCAATACAAGTAAAGTTTCAGCTGGAAACTTTGTGTTATCTGAAAAGCTAAGAAATAACAGCTAAATAAAATCAGTAAAATCAATATAATGACAAGTTGTAGTAGTAGAATTACCGGTAATTATATGAGAATTAATTGTTTTAGTGAGTGGCGTAGCCCACATACAGGGTAAGACAGGTCGGTCATTTCCTCACATTACTGTGTAATTTCTTAGCAATTTCTTTGCAATTACTACATAATTAACGGCCTGTAAATTATAGGGCTACCAAATAATGAGCTCGATGGAGGCGGTGATTCATCGCTCATTCAGTATGAAGATGCAGCCATGCTGCTCCTACCATCACCCTCCAACTGCTGATGCAATAACAAGCTGACCAGAAGAGAACAGTGTCCTGGCTGCAGGGTCTTTGTATTTGACTGATCTGGTTCTTATCTATCTGATCATGTTGTATCAGGTTTATCTATCTGGTCATGTTGTATCAGGTTTATCTATCTGGTCATGTTGTATCATGTATCAGGTTTATCTATCTGGTCATGTTGTATCAGGTTTATCTATCTGGTCGTGTTGTATCAGGTTTATCTATCTGGTCGTGTTGTATCAGGTTTATCTATCTGGTCATGTTGTATCATGTATCAGGTTTATCTATCTGGTCATGTTGTATCAGGTTTATCTATCTGGTCATGTTGTATCATGTTTATCTATCTGGTCATGTTGTATCATGTTTATCTATCTGGTCATATTGTATCAGGTTTATCTATCTGGTCATGTTGTATCATGTTTATCTATCTGGTCATGTTGTATCAGGTTTATCTATCTGGTCATGTTGTATCAGGTTTATCTATCTGGTCATGTTGTATCAGGTTTATCTATCTGGTCATGTTGTATCAGGTTTATCTATCTGGTCATGTTGTATCAGGTTTATCTATCTGGTCATGTTGTATCAGGTTTATCTATCTGGTCGTGTTGTATCAGGTTTATCTATCTGGTCGTGTTGTATCAGGTTTATCTATCTGGTCATGTTGTATCATGTATCAGGTTTATCTATCTGGTCATGTTGTATCAGGTTTATCTATCTGGTCATGTTGTATCAGGTTTATCTATCTGGTCATGTTGTATCAGGTTTATCTATCTGGTCATGTTGTATCATGTTTATCTATCTGGTCTTCTTGTATCAGGTTTATCTATCTGGTCATGTTGTATCAGGTTTATCTATCTGGTCATGTTGTATCAGGTTTATCTATCTGGTCATGTTGTATCAGGTTTATCTATCTGGTCTTGTTGTATCAGGTTTATCTATCTGGTCTTGTATCAGGTTTATCTATCTGGTCATGTTGTATCAGGTTTATCTATCTGGTCATGTATCAGGTTTATCTATCTGGTCTTCTTGTATCAGGTTTATCTATCTGGTCATGTTGTATCAGGTTTATCTATCTGGTCATGTTGTATCAGGTTTATCTATCTGGTCATGTTGTATCAGGTTTATCTATCTGGTCATGTTGTATCAGGTTTATCTATCTGGTCATGTTTTATCAGGTTTATCTATCTGGTCATGTTGTATCAGGTTTATCTATCTGGTCATGTTTTATCAGGTTTATCTATCTGGTCATGTTGTATCAGGTTTATCTATCTGGTCATGTTGTATCAGGTTTATCTATCTGGTCATGTTGTATCAGGTTTATCTATCTGGTCATGTTGTATCAGGTTTATCTATCTGGTCATGTTGTATCAGGTTTATCTATCTGGTCATGTTGTATCAGGTTTATCTATCTGGTCATGTTGTATCATGTTTATCTATCTGGTCATGTTGTATCAGGTTTATCTATCTGGTCATGTTGTATCAGGTTTATCTATCTGGTCATGTTGTATCAGGTTTATCTATCTGGTCATGTTGTATCAGGTTTATCTATCAGGTCATATTGTATCAGGTTTATCTATCTGGTCATGCTGTATCAGGTTTATCTATCTGGTCGTGTTGTATCAGGTTTATCTATCTGGTCGTGTTGTATCATAGGTGAATTTTGTTTTAAGATTTGTCTCTGAGGCACAGACTTGCTGATATATTACAAGGTGATATATGCACATATATATATATATACACACACACACATACAGATATCACAACGGATACAAAAAAAAAGATTTTAATACATAGCAGTACAGGCCTGTTTCGTGCGTCTCGCACTCTTCAGCTGCTAATTAATCGCTACCGTCATGCCCGGTAGCGAACGTCACTTCCTGTGCGTGAATGAAGGATCAGCTCTCGTTCTCTGGTATTAAGATGGTAGGCGGTAGTACTGGGATTAAGTGGTGTATTGACGCGCCAGGGGTCTTGTACACACTCCAGATCTTCATAAATCAATTAAAAATGACACAATGTTGCTCTGAGCAAGTGATAAAAATAAGCAAGTGGTAAAATGTAGTGTTATAATTATTTTTTCTATAAAACCACATTATGCCTTTGCTGCTGCTCGGGTTTAAACAGCGCGGGTGTTCTGCAAAAAACAGAACTGCTTTCAAATTGACTTTATTATAGACAGGAAATCAGACACACTCAAGACGTTCTCCACCACTCTGTGTGCGTGCGTGTGCGCGTGTGTGCGTGCTGAAGAGAAGCTGTTTAATGAAGTCTATTTTGTCGTCTCTCTGGAACAGGATGTCGTATCTGCTGCGACCACATGGCAGCGGGTGGCACATCAAATCACCGCAGACAGAAATGGATGATTAATGAGGCAACACTTCAGTGTGTGTCCTGGCAAGTAGAGCTGCGTGTGTGCGTGCGCAAGTGAAAGTAAGAAGTGTGTAAAAAAAAAGAAGCCACCATACCCAAGCCCTTCACGCGCAGCAAGCAGTCTTTGAGAACCATCTGCAAATTACACAAAGCAACTTCCCTCCTATATGAACCTCATTCACGCCATGTTCTGAGCTTAAAATAGCGACTTTACCCATAACGCAATCCAACACAGGCTGACAACCAACCAACAAAATACACCTGGAAAACAGACAGAGGGGGAAATCTTTCCGCTGAAAATAGTCATCAACTGGTGTGAGGTTCGAGTTCGTCAGCCGATTCTTTTCCTTTTCTGAAAGGAAAAACTTGTGGTTTTTCAATATTTGATTCAAAAATCATCACAGAAAGGTGAATCAGTTCATCTGGACACAGCGTTTGTGTGCAGATGAACTGATTCACCTTTCTGCGATATCGAGAAATCCTACCAGTGGCTAGAAAAGGCTGGACTGAAGGAAAACACAGAGGCTCTGATCAGAGCAGCACAAGAACAGGCACTCAGGACCAAATCGGTTGAGGTAGGGGTCTACCACACCAGACAAGACCCAAGATGTAGGCTGTGCAAAGACGCCCCTAGATATGGGGGCTGGGAAAGCACACACTGAAAGGCATAACCAAGTGTCTGGGATAGTGCACAGGAACATCTGTACTGAATACAGACTGGAAGTCCCCAAGTCCAAATGGGAGACACCGCCAAAGGTGGTTGAGAATGGCAGAGCTAAGATCCTGTGGATCTTCAAGTTCCAGACTGACAAGCAGGTGCTGGCTAACCAACCAGACACTGTGGTGGTCGACAAGGAGCAGAAGACAGCAGTAGTGATTGATGTAGCAATCCCGAGCGACAGCAACATCAGGAAGAGCACAGTCTTTAACCAGGTCTCTGAATTCCTTTCTGAGAAAAATCTGTATGATCCGAATCAGCCTGGCTTTAACCGTGGTTACTCTAGCGAGACTGCACTCCTGTTGGTAAGGGTATCACAGTGTTTGGCTAGAGCTGCTGGTCAGTCCTCAGCTTTATTGCTGCTATATCTGTCAGCTGCCTTTGACATCGTTAACCACCAAATCCTCCTCTCCACACTCACTGAGCTTGGTATCTCAGGAGCTCCCCTCCGCTGGTTCATGTTCTACCTCTCAAGGAGATTTTTTGAGTATCTTGGAGGAGAGAAGTGTCCGAACCGCACGGCTTACCCACAGGGGTACCTCAAGGGTCAGTGCTTGGTCCCCTTCTCTTCTCAGTATACACCACCTCACATCCACTCCCATGGTTTCTCATACCTTTGCTATGCTGATGATACCCAGCTCTTCCTATCATTCCTGCTGGATGACCTCACACTCTCGGCACGAATATCGTCATGCCTTGCTGATATCGCTGCATAGATGAAAGAATGCCACCTTCAGCTAAACCTAGCTAAGACTAAGCTCCCTGTCATCCCAGCCAGTCCATCCTTACAACAACAGATCAATAGCCAGCTCTGATCAACCCAACTCATGCCCACAAATTCAGCCTGAAACCTGAGTGTCATGATTGATGACCAGCTAACCTTTAAGGTTCACGTGGCCTCGATTGCTCGGTCGTGCCAATTTGCAGCATCAGGAAATTTAGACCCTACCTGTCTGAGCTTGCAGCGCAACTCCTGTTACAGGCTCTTGTTATATCACACATTAACTACTGCAACTCCTTACTGGCAGGTCTCCCTGCATGCACTTTCAAACCTCTGCAAATGATCCAGAACACGGCAGCGCGTCTGCTGTTTAACCAACCCAAAACAACACATGTCACTCCGCTGTTCAAATCCCTCCACTGGCCCCCTGTTGCTGCCCACATCAAATTCAAAACCTTAATGTTCAATTACAAAACTCTCTGATCTGTGAGCTCAGAGAGATGGAGCGCTGCGTAACCACGCAGTATCGAAAATGAAAAAACCTGACTATGCATAATGGGACTTACATACAGGAATTTTATTTTAAAGGCATGTTGGTTTAAGAACAGTCATTTAAAAAATTACATATGAAAAATTAAAACAAAAACAAAACCTGCAGGATTGCAGGCCAGGTGTGAGGCCCATGTGATGGTTCTGCTTGTGAGTCGTAGCTTGAAAACCACTGCGTCTAGACACCAAATTGAAAAACGGAATAAAATAGATTAATTAAATTGTATCAATCCATTCATTAATCAAACAATCAATCAAAATCGTCATTCATGTGAGGGGGGAAAAACGTAGAACGCTGCTCCAACATCCGAAAAGCTGATGACATGTGTAATACCTATAAAATGAAACAACAGGAAGTGGAGAATGAACTACCAAAATGGAAACGTGTAAAAAACCACGAGCGAAACAGAATAAACTAGTCCTATCAGAAACAGGACTACCGGATCCACCAAACCAAAGTGAAACAGGGTACAAGTCAAGACCAGAAGAACCACGAAGGCTGCTGCGAGAATTAGTCCTCTCGTGTAAGTGATGCTTTAACCGTCTGAAGGTTTGAAGACTGTTAGACACTCCCTCTACAGCCTGCTGTTCTTTCTCCTGTGTTGTTCTCTTTCTTTCCTTCTTTGCCATTAAAGCAGGGGTGGGCAGGCTTATCCGGAAAGGGCCGGTGAGGGTGCAGGTGTAGTTACACACCTGATCCCACTAATCAACCAGTAGAGTCTTTGCTGAGGAACTTGATTAGGAGACACAGGTGTGTAGCTGCTTGGTTGGAACAAAGACCTGCACCCTCACCGGCCCTTCCTGGATAAGACTGCCCAGCCCTGCTTTAATGGCAAAGAAAGAAAGAGAACAACACAGGAGAAAGAACAGCAGGCTGGTACAGGGAGGGTCTAACAGTCTTCAAACCTTCAGACGGGTTTCAGACCAGCCGTGGTTATTGGGCCGGCATGCCTCGGTTAAACTAGAACGACCAAGGCCGTCATTTTGGCGGTTTTAGATTTTCAAAGTTTAATAACTTTGCAGGGGTGGGGGGGGGAAGATACAGACCTGTCCCTCCCTGAATTCTCCTAAAATTGCATATATTTGCATTAAAATGGGTTTTAGATCAATTGCACAAAAATAGTTACGATGAGATCTTAAGACCTACCTAAAACGACCATGAGCGGTCAAAATGACGGCACGTAATTCGCGCGTGATGGTGCGCCTCACGTCACTGTTTGTGACGTGTGTTGGTGGCGTCATCTCCTTCGTGAAGTTCGTTGCTCTGTCCTAGGAACACACTAGCGCCCCCCAGTGCAGAGAAATAGTCTAAACTTGTGTGTGATTATGTCCAACATGTCTGGTTACAGACGCACCATGACTACCGCCGAGGCGCTGCAGTACTTACAGGAGTTGGACAGCGGCCATTTTAAATTGTTTGAAAAATAGTATTAAAGTTGTTAAAATGTTAATTTTGGTGTCAGTTAGTTTCCTAACAGACACACTAACATATGTAACGCGTTAATATCTCAACTGGGTATTTATCTTGACAACCGTGAT
>NC_079224.1:45906767-45921767 GCF_029633865.1 Lampris incognitus | reverse complement strand
CTACTAGTGTGGGGATGTCAGTCTTTCATTTTAAATCTGGCACATACTGTGAGGGGGGAGATTTTGACAATTATTGTCGCGTTAAGAAGAAACTGCAGATTTAAAAAAGGGGCACGTAGAGGCGCGTCCAAAGGAGTTGAATCAAGCGCAACTGGACTTGGTATGTATCCGTGAAGACGTTTCGCCTCTCATCCAAGACGCTTCCTCAGTTCCTGCCTTTCTGACTAGACCAAGCTAGTCTGACTGGCTGCTGATGAGACTCAGAATGTATCCTCTAGGAGTCGTCGTCAGAGCTATAGATGTCCATGGCTCTTTTGTGCTCCGATGTCCAGCCACGCCCGTCGCCATCGGAGCTATTGATATGCATGTTTAGCAGCGACGGTGGTTGGGGGTGTTGGTCTCGACTTCATTGTTCAGTGGTCATGAGAGTGGTTGGAGCCGTTAGTGAGCGACTGTTGTTCTTGGAGGCTAAGCTTCTTGAGTCTCCTGGGTAGAGATGAAAGGATGGCATTGTAAGTGGGAGATAGGTGGTGTCGCAGACCTCCTCCTCTGTTGAGGGAGGGTTTTTCCAGTTTCTCATAGATGGCTTCCTTCACCCCTCTTTCAAACCATCTATCTTCCCTGTCCAAAATGTGTACGTTGCTGTGCTGGAAGGAGTGTGTCTTCTCCTTTAGGTGTAGATAGACTGCTGAGTCTTGTCCTGAGGAGTGTGGCCTTCTGTGTTGGGCCATCCGTTTGTGTAGTGGTTGTTTGGTTTCTCCTATGTATAGGTCAGTGCAATCCTCATTGCATTGTACAGCATACACCAGATTGCTTTTCCGGGTGTGTGGTACATGATCTTTGGGATGAACCAGTCTTTGTTGGAGTGTGTTGCTGGGTTTGAAGTATACCGGGATGCGGTGTTTGTTAAACATTCTCCTGAGTTTCTCGGAGACCCCAGAAACATACGGGATGACTATGCTATTCCTTCTGTTCCTTTTCTCCTCGTCGCTCACCTGGTTGGTCTTTGTGGAACGTGTTGCAGTTTTCACAAAGGTCCAGCTGGGGTAGCCGCAGGTTTTTAAAGCTCCCCTCAGGTGTTGGTGTTCTTCCCGTTGGGCCTGGGTGCTGCTGGGCACATTGTCAGCTCTGTGTTGCAGAGTTCTGATGACGCTCAGTTTGTGTTCCAGAGGGTGGTGTGAGTCCAAAAGTAGATATTGGTCTGTGTGTGCAGGTTTCCTGTAAACCCCAATGTGGAGGCTCCGGTCTTCCCCAACGTGGACGTCACAGTCCAAGAAGGGCAAACTGTTGTTCTTTACATCTTCCCTTGTGAACTTAATGTTCTTGTCCACTGAGTTGATGTGTTTGGTAAACGCTTGCACCTCTTGTGTTTGGATTTTGACCCATGTGTCATCCACATATCTGAACCAGTGGCTCGGAGGTGTTCCTCTGAAGGAGTTCAGGGCCCTGTGTTCTACCTCTTCCATATATAAGTTGGCCACAATGGGCGATACTGGTGAACCCATTGCACAGCTGTGTTTCTGTCTGTAAAACTGGCCCCTCAATTGGAAATATGTAGTGTTCAGGCAAAGGTCCAGTAGTTGGCAAATCTGGTCTGGGCTGAGGTTGGTCCTATTGTGTAGAGTGTCGTCCCGTAGCAAACGTTGCCTCGCAGTTTCCAAGGCCTCCATAGTTGGGATGCAGGTGAATAACGAGGTCACGTCGTAGGATACCATGGTTTCATCCAGTTCCAGTTTTACGCCTTGGACCTTGTCCACTAAGTCAATGGAGTTTTGGATATGGTGAGGTGTTTCGCCCACTAAAGCGGTCAAGATGTTGGCTATATATTTGGCAATGTTGTATGTGACTGAGTTTATGCTGCTGACGATGGGCCTGAGGGGGGGCTCCATCTTTATGGATCTTAGGGTGTCCATATATGCATGGAATGTTATCTTGTGGGTAGAGACGGTGGTATGGTATCCGATCAATGGTTCCTCCTTTCTGTAGTTTCTGTAGGTACTCTATTATTCTCCTCTCTTGTAACCACTAGTAAGATCGCGTCTCAGAGGTTCATCATAGGTGTCGGTGTCGCTGAGTAATGACGTGATCTTGGCGTGGTAGTCTGTTGTGTTGAGGATAACCGTGCATCTCCCCTTATCTGCTGGAAGGATAGTGATGTTTTCATCCTTGCTCAGGGCTTTCACGGCTTTCCTTTCCTCCATGGTTAGGTCGGAAGGAGGGGGTTTCTCATTGGACAGAGCCGCTGACACCTTTAACCTAAGCTGTTCCGCCTCGGTTTCCGTTAGCTTGTTTTTCCTCATGGCTGATTCTGTGGATGTGATGAGGTCAACTATAGGTAGTTGTTTGGGTGTCATGGTGAAGTTCAGTCCTTTGACTAAGACCTCCTTCTCTGATTGGGAAAGTACCTTGTCCGACAGATTCTTGATCCATCTGTTCTGTACAGGCGCGTCCGCCTTGATTGACAGCATAACGCCAGACTTTAGGCTTCAAAATGCCTCTTGTGATACCCATGGGGGTGATGTGACACATTGTAACGGAGTAATAAGTGTTTTGTGTGTCTGCGTTGTGTAGCCGAGTGAGACACACACCGGAGTTGGGAGATCTGTGTGTGTGTGTGTCTGTGTGTGTGGGGGGGGGGGGGTCTTCACAAGAAAAAAACAAAACACGGGCATCAGCCACACAGCGTGTTCCCTGCATGTCTCCATACTACGAATAATCATAACAATAACCATACAAAGTCCACATGCAACACCCTACAACAGTGGTTCTCAACCTTTTTGGGGTCCTGGACCCCCTGCGTATTTTGGATCTACCCTGAGGACCCCTCCACCTGATCTTGGGGGAGGGGGGTTGCAGTTTGATAGAAACAGTAGAAACTGCATTTTAAATTGCATTATAGCATTTATTCACTCTTTGGGGCAAAAATAAGAGCTTTCAGTTGTAACTTAGATATAGTTAACAAAACAGAATTCTTATGCAGTAACTTTCAGATATATGTAACAAAACAGAATATGTATTCAGTAACTTTCAGATTATGTAACAAAACAGAACATGTATTCAGTAACTTTCAGATATATGTAACAAAACAGAATATGTATTCAGTAACTTTCAGATTATGTAACAAAACAGAATATGTGTTCAGTAACTTTCAGATATATGTAACACAACAGAATATGTATTCAGTAACTTTCAGATTATGTAACAAAACAGAATATGTATTCAGTAACTTTCAGATTATGTAACAAAACAGAATATGTATTCAGTAACTTTCAGATATATGTAACAAAACAGAATATGTATTCAGTAACTTTCAGATTATGTAACAAAACAGAATATGTATTCAGTAACTTTCAGATATATGTAACAAAACAGAATTCTTATGCAGTAACTTTCAGATATATGTAACAAAACAGAATATGTATTCAGTAACTTTCAGATATATGTAACAACACAGAATATGTATTCAGTAACTTTCAGATATATGTAACGACACAGAATATGTATTCAGTAACTTTCAGATATATGTAACAACACAGAATATGTATTCAGTAACTTTCAGATATATGTAACAAAACAGAATTCTTATGCAGTAACTTTCAGATATATGTAACAAAACAGAATATGTATTCAGTAACTTTCAGATATATGTAACAAAACAGAATAGGTATTCAGTAACTTTCAGATATATGTAACAACACAGAATATGTATTCAGTAACTTTCAGATATATGTAACAAAACAGAATATGTATTCAGTAACTTTCAGATATATGTAACAACACAGAATATGTATTCAGTAACTTTCAGATATATGTAACAACACAGAATATGTATTCAGTAACTTTCAGATATATGTAACAAAACAGAATTCTTATGCAGTAACTTTCAGATATATGTAACAAAACAGAATATGTATTCAGTAACTTTCAGATATATGTAACAAAACAGAATATGTATTCAGTAACTTTCAGATATATGTAACAAAACAGAATATGTATTCAGTAACTTTCAGATAGATGTAACAAAACAGAATATGTATTCAGTAACTTTCAGATATATGTAACAAAACAGAATATGTATTCAGTAACTTTCAGATATATGTAACAAAACAGAATATGTATTCAGTAACTTTCAGATATATGTAACAAAACAGAATATGTATTCAGTAACTTTCAGATATATGTAACAAAACAGAATATGTATTCAGTAACTTTCAGATATATGTAACAACAGAATTCTTATGCAGTAACTTTTAACAATGCAAACGGGAGCGAGATCTCTTATTAAAATACAATAGATTACACTTGTGAAACAGATGTAATTAGAGAAAAAAGTCCTGTTACCCTTTATAGTTTAGGTAGATAAAGGTCTCAGTCACATTTGAGTAAAATAATCCTATTTCTATAAATGTCATAGGATCTTTTTTTTAAAAGATATTTTATTTTCACGGACCCCTTGCAATTACACCACGGACCACTAGGGGTCCGCGGACCCCCGGTTGAGAAACACTGCTCTACAACACATCGCATCACCTCCGAGGAGACGCCATTAAGATCGGCAGCGCGCGCTGCCTAGCAACACACGAGACCAGCGCGTTGAAGCTAGCGCGGGGCTAATTAAACTGGCGAAACACACGTGACGTGATGCTTTTCTAAATCAACAATACAAATCATTAATACAACGGAGGATAGACCAATACGTTCGTCAGCGCCTTACAACACTGTGTGTATCACCACAATATAACTACTACTACTACTACTACTTTCAGCTGCTCCCGTTAGGGGGCGCCACAGCAGATCATCCGTTTCCATCTCTTCCTGTCTTCTGCGTCTTCCTCTGTCACACCAGCCACCTGCATGTCCTCCCTCACCACATCCATAAACCTCCTCTTTGGCCTTCCTCTTCTCCTCTTCCCTGGCAGCTCCATATTCAGCATCCTTCTCCCAATATACCCAGCATCTCTCCTCCACACATGTCCACACCATCTCCATCTTGTCTCTCTTGCTTTGTCTCCAAACCGTCCAACCTGAGCTGTCCCTCTAATATACTCCTTCCTAATCCTGTCCTTCTTCATCACTCCCAGTGAAAATCTTATCATCTTCATCTCTGCCACCTCCAGCTCCTCCTCCTGTCTTCTCATCAGTGCCACTGTCTCCAAACCATACAACATAGCTGGTCTCACCATCATCTTGTAAACCTTCCCTTTAACTCTTGCTGGGACCCTTCTGTCGCAAATCACTCCTGACACTCTTCTCCACCCACTCCACCCTGCCTGCACTCTCTTCTTCACCTCTCTTCTGCACTCCCCGTTACTTTGGACAGTTGACCCCAAGTATTTAAACTGAAATGCCTTCATCACCTCTACTCCTTGCATCCTGACCATTCCACTGTCCTCCCTCTCATTCATGCATAGGTATTCCATCTTGCTCCTCCTGACTTTCATTTCTCTTCTCTCCAGTGCATACCTCCACCTCTCCAGGCTCTCCTCCACCTGCACCCTACTCTCACTACAGATCACAATGTCATCCGCGAACATCATCGTCCATGGAGACTCCTGTCTGATCTTGTCCGTCAACCTGTCCATCACCATTGCAAACAAGAAAGGGCTCAGAGCCGATCCTTGATGTGATCCCACCTCCACCTTGAACCCATCTGTCATTCCAACCACACACCTCACCATTGTCACACTTCCCTCATACGTATCCTGCACCACTCCTACATACTTCTCTGCAACTCCTGACTTCCTCATACAATACCACACCTCCTCTCTCGGCACTCTGTCATATGCTTTCTCTAAATCCACCAAGACACAATGTAACTCCTTCTGGCCTCCTCTATACTTCTCCATCAACATTCTCAAAGCAAACATCACATCTGTGGTGCTCTTTCATGGCATGAAACCATACTGCTGCTGCTGATCATCACCTCTCCTCTTAACCTAGCTTCTATTACTCTTTCCCATATCTTCATGCTGTGGCTGATCCACTTTATACCTCTGTAGTTGTTACAGTTCTGCACATCACCCTTGTTCTTGAAAACCGGTACCAGTATGCTTCTTCTCCACTCCTCAGGCCTCCTCTCACTTTCCAGGATTGTGTTAAACAATCTAGTTAAAAACCCCACTGCCATCTCTCCTAAACATCTCCATGCCTCCACAGGTATGTCATCAGGACCAACTGCCTTTCCACTCTTCATCCTCTTCATAGCTGCCCTCACTTCCTCCTTGCTAATCCACCACACTTCCTGATTCACTATCCCTACATCATCCAACCTTCTCTCTCTCTCATTTTCTTCATTCACCAGCCCCTCAAAGTATTCCTTCCACCTTCTTAGCACACTCTCCTCGCTTGTCAGCACATTTCCATCTCTATCCTTGATCGCCCTAACTTGCTGCACATCCTTTGCAGCTTGGTCCCTCTGTCTAGCCAATCGGTACAAGTCCTTTTCTCCTTCCTTAGTGTCTAATCTGTCATACAACTCACCATACGCCTTTTCCTTTGCCTTTGCCACCTCTCTCTTTGCTTTACGCTGCATCTCTTTGTACTCCTGTCTACTTTCTTCATCTCTCTGACTATCCCACTTCTTCTTTGCCAACCTTTTCCTCTGTATACTTTGCTGTACTTCCTCATTCCACCACCAAGTCTCCTTGTCTTCCTTCCTCTGTCCTGATGACACACCAAGTACCTTCCTAGCTGTCTCCCTCACTATTTCTGCAGTGGTTTTCCAGCCATCTGGCAACTCTTCACTACCACCCAGTGCTATCTTAACTCCTGCCTGACCTCCACACAACAGTCTTCCTTCTTCAACTTCCACCATTTGATCTTTGGCTGTGTCTTCACTCGCTTCCTCTTCTTGGTCTCCAAAGTCATCCTACAGACCAACATCCGATGCTGCCTAGCTACGCTCTCCCCTGTCACCACCTTGCAGTCTCCAATCCCTTTAAGATGGCGCCTTCTACATAAGATATAGTCCACCTGTGTGCACTTTCCTCCACTCTTGTACGTCACCCTGTGTTCCTCCCTCTTCTTGAAATATGTATTCACCACAGCCATTTCCATCCTTTTCGCAAAATCGACCACCATCTGTCCTTCCACATTTCTCTTCTTGACTCCATACCTTCCCATCACCTCCTCATCACCTCTGTTCCCTTCACCAACATGTCCATTGAAGTCCGCTCCAATCACCACTCTCTCCTCCTTGGGTACCCTCTCCACCATGTCGTCCAACTCACTCCAGAATTCTTCTTTTTCATCCATCTCACACCCAACTTGTGGGGCATATGTGCTGATAACATTCAGCAATAAACCTTCAATTTCCAGCTTCATACTCACCACTCTGTCTGACACTCTCTTCACCTCCAGCACGCTCTTGACATACTCTTCCTTCAGAATTACCCCTACCCCATTACTCCTCCCATTCACACCATGGTAGAAGAGTTTGAACCCACCTCCGATACTCCTGGCCTTACTCCCCTTCCACCTGGTCTCTTGCACACACAGTATGCCTACCTTTCTTCTTTCCATCATGTCAGCCAGCTCTCTCCCTTTACCAGTCATAGTGCCAACATTCAAAGTTCCAACTCTCACCTCCACACTCCTACCCTTCCTCCTCTCTAGCTGCCTCTGGACATGCTTTCCCACTCTCCTTCTCCTTCGCCCAACAGTAGCATAGTTTCCACCGACACCCTGCTGGTTAACAGTACCGGTGGCGGTCGTTGGTAACCCGGGCCTCGACCGATCCGGTATGTAAGTCTTATTTATGATCCGCATATTTGATTCGGCAAAGATTTTACGCCGGATGCCCTTCCTGACGCAACCCTCCCCATTAGTCCGGGCTTGGGGCCGGCACTAAGGATGCACTGGCTTGTGCATCCTCAGTGGCTGGGTATCACCACAATATAACTAAACAAACAAAAGATAACGAAGGGCCATTAGACAGCACGACTCGCCAGCTCCGAGCACACGCGCTCACCGACGCGACGCTCCGGGTGCCACACCGGAACCGCGGCCCCGGGGAACGAAAGGCGTGCTAGGGTGGGACCTAGTTGTAATGTATTGGGACTTATGTTAATGCGCAGGGAGGAAGCGGTGTTGGGGAAGTTCACAACAACAATAAATAAAGAAGTAGAATAAAACCAGCAGCTTGCCGCCTGCCGCGTCCATCTCTTCATATACGGTCTTGTCCTGGTTTCAGCGTACCAGCACCAGGGATACCGTGTGGGCTGTTTTGGTGTGATTGTTGTCATGTGTGTGTGTGTCTGTGGTGTGTACACATGATTCATATGTGTTGTATTCATGCCGACTCTTCTCGTGCGCGCCGGGAACCATTTCCTGCCTGGCTGCTGCCAAACCATTTAAACCCAATTAAAGTTGATTACATGGGCTATCTGGGATAGTCGGGGCAGCGCTTTGGCGTCGTCGTGAACCGCGCTGACTCACAGCGAGAGGCCTCCCGGTCCCGGCTCTTCTCCGCGAGTCCACATGCCGGTCCTGGGTTCGTGGATTTCCTCCCCCGAGTCAGAACACCCACGTGCCAGGAGATCTATGAGGTGTCTGAGTGGCCTGTAGCTGGGAATGGTGTGTGTGTCTGTCTGTGTGTGTGTGTTCTGTGATGGACCGGTGACCTTCCCTCCTCCCAGTGCATGCTGGGATAGACTCCGGCTGACATCCCTTAAGAAGAGGACGGGGCAGCTGAGGCGGATGGACGGCTGTTTAAATCTCGAATGTCGCACTGCACTGTGTTCGCTCAGCGTATCTTGTTTTGATTTGAATTCATCAAATTAATTCGACCAATCAGCCCTCCCCCTGCTTCACGTCTCTCCATCATCCGCTCATCCACCCTTCCCTCCTTTTTAATCTGCCACAGGCATCAATAAAGTGACTCATCTCTGGCTTCATTGTCCTGCTTCACTCCCTCCCTCTCTCTCTCTCTCTCTCGCCCTCTTGCTCTCTCTCTCTCTCTCTCTCTCTCTCTCTCTCTCTCTCTCTCTCTCTGTCTCTCTCTCTCTTGCTCTCTCTCTCTCTCTTGCTCTCTCTCTCTCTCTCTCTCTCTCTCTCTCTCTCTCTCTCTCTCTCTCTCTCTCTCTCTCTCTCTCTGTTTTCTTTTTTTCTATTTTTCTGTCTCTCGCTGTCTCCGTACCAAATAACACTCTCTTCCTGTTTATTTCCCTCCTCCTCCCTTACCTCCTTTCTTTCTCCCTCTTTTACCTTTTTTTTTTGGTTGCTTCTCTCTGATCCCCCAAACCCACCTACACACACACACACACACACCTCACTAGCATGACAACGTACTACTGCATGTTGGTAATATTGTATTATACAGTGATGTTATATACTCTTGGTGGTATTCTGCTAAAGGTTTGTGGTATTCTACCTTATGTTGGTAGTATTCTACTGTATGTTGGTAGTATTCTACTGTGTGTTGGTAGTATTCTACTGTGTGTTGGTAGTATTCTACAGTGTGTTGGTGGCATTCTACTCTGTGAGTGGTATTTTACAGTATATTGGTGGTATTCTACTTTAAGAGCTACTTTAAGGCTTCATCTCTGTCGGGGAAGCCGGTGCTGTGTTGGATGTCTATTGGTTGTGTTGGATGTGTGGGGGATGTCTGCTGGATGTGTTGGGTGTCTGTTGGATGTCTATTGAATGTGTTGGATGTCTGTTGGATGTGTGTTGGATGTCTGCTGGATGTGTTGGGTGTCTGTTAGATGTGTGTTTGATGTCTGTAGGATGTCTATTGGTTGTGTTGGATGTGTGTTGGATGTCTACTGGATGTGTTGGATGTCTGTTGTAAGTCTGTTGGATGTCTGTTGGATGTGTTGGGTGTCTGTTGGATGTGTGTTGGATATCTATTGGATGTGTTGGATGTCTGTTGTAAGTCTGTTGGATGTGTTGGGTGTCTGTTAGATGTCTGTTGGATGTCTATTGGATATGTTGGATGTCTGTTGGATGTCTGCTGGATGTGTTGGGTGTCTGTTGGATGTGTGTTGATGTGTTGGATGTCTGTTCGATGTGTTGGATGTCTGCTGGATGAGTGTTGATGTGTGTGGGATGTCTGTTGGATGTGTGTTGGATGTCTGTAGGATGTCTATTGGTTGTGTTGGATGTCTACTGGATGTGTTGGATGTCTGTTGTAAGTCTGTTGGATGTCTGTTGGATGTGTTGGGTGTCTGTTGGATGTGTGTTGGATGTCTATTGGATGTGTTGGATGTGTGTTGGATGTCTGTTGTAAGTCTGTTGGATGTGTTGGGTGTCTGTTAGATGTCTGTTGGATGTGTTGGATGTCTGTTGGATGTGTGTTGATGTGTTGGATGTCTGTTCGATGTGTTGGATGTCTGCTGGATGAGTGTTGATGTGTGTGGGATGTCTGTTGGATGTGTGTTGGATGTCTGCTGGATGTGTTGGATGTCTTTTGTAAGTGTGTTGGATGTGTGATGGATGTGTGTTGGATGTGTGATGGATGTCTGGTGTTCTACTGTATGTTGGTGATGTATGTTATATAATGTTATGTTAAGCACCGCTAAAAATACATCTGGACATTCGGGAAGCTAATTTCGGGGTTGTGGTTGGAGGGGGAGGAGGACGGGGTGGTGTTTTGTGAGTGGGGGGTAATGGAGGGTAATATGGGGGGAGGGGCGTTGTTATTCCCGCCAGGCCCAGAAAAATAACTGGGCTGTGAAACAGAATTAGAGGATCAGTTATGCTAATGCATCAATCAACATAAATGGGTTGGCTTTTGCCTTCAGAGGACAAATCACAGCAGGCAGCAGACATGCAGTGTTTCCACCGAGGACACTGTCCACACCGGACTGACAGTCCATACCAGACTGACCGTCCACAAAGGACTGACTGTCCACACCGGACTGACAGTCCATACCGGACTGACCGTCCACAAAGGACTGACTGTCCACACCGGAATGACTGTCCACACCAGACTGACCGTCCACAAAGGACTGACTGTCCACACCAGAATGACTGTCCACACCGGACTGACCGTCCACAAAGGCCTGACTGTCCACACCGGAATGACTGTCCACACCAGACTGATCGTCCACAAAGGACTGACTGTCCACACCAGACTGACTGTCCACACCAGACTGACTGTCCACACAAGACTGACTGTTGACACCAGACTGACCGTCCACACCAGACTGACAGGGCAGGATGGGTTCATCATTCAGAACAACAAAAACATCAAATAAAATTAAAAGCGGACATGTACACATTATTTCGAATAAAATAAGATTAGGGGAATCTGTGCTTTGTACACAAACACAACGCACGCACACACGCACACACACACACACACATACACACACTATCAGCATTAAGAGTCAGTAGTAGTGAATGAACACAGTAACAGAACTGGTAGCAATAACAAATGTTGCCTGTATTGGAGGCTGACTGGGAAGATACAGTATTCTAAACTGGGAAGATACAGTATTCTAGACTGGGAAGATACGGTATTCTGGACTGGGAAGATACCGTATTCTGGACTGGGAAGATATAGTATTCTAGACTGGGAAGATATAGTATTCTAGACTGGGAAGATACATTATTCTAGACTGGAAAGATATAGTATTCTAGACTAGGAAGATACAGTATTCTAGACTGGGAAGATACGGTATTCTAGACTGGGAAGATACGGTATTCTGGACTGGGAAGATACCGTATTCTGGACTGGGAAGATATAGTATTCTGGACTGGGAAGATATAGTATTCTAGACTGGGAAGATATAGTATTCTAGACTGGGAAGATACATTATTCTAGACTGGAAAGATATAGTATTCTAGACTGGGAAGATACAGTATTCTAGACTGGGAAGATACAGTATTCTGGACTGGGAAGATACAGTATTCTGGACTGAGAAGATACAGTATTCTAGACTGGGAAGATACATTATTCTAGAAGGGGACGATACAGTATTCTAGACTGGGAAGATATAGTATTCTAGACTGGGAAGATACCGTATTCTAGACTGGAAAGATACAGTATTCTAGACTGGGGGAGATGCAGTATTCTAGACTGGGAAGATACAGTATTCTAGACTGGAAAGATACAGTATTCTAGACTAGGAGATATAATATTCTAGACTGGGAAGATGCAGTATTCTAGACTGGGAAGATACAGTATTCTAGACTGGAAAGATACAGTATTCTAGACTGGGAAGATATAGTATTCTAGACTGGGAAGATACAGTATTCTAGACTGGGAAGATACCGTATTCTAGACTGGGAAGATATAGTATTTTAGACTGGAGAAGTAATCATAAAAGTGATTTTAAGTGTTCATGATTGTACTTTTAACAAAGGTGTTTTCTGTATTTCATGTATACTAAATGATGAAGTTGAACCTGTGACCTTCAGGCCGTCATTTTAAATGAATACACTCCTACCTAAACGACCATGGGCGGTCAAAATGACCGCCGGTTTTTAAACTCTATATTCTGTCAAGATAAATACCCAGTTGAGATATTAATGCATTACATTTGTTAGTGTGTCTGTTAGGAAACTAACTGACACCAAAATTAACATGTTAACAACTTTAATACTATTTTCAAACAGTTTAAAATGGCCGCTGTCCAACGCCCGTAAATACCGCAACGCCTCGCTGGTAGTCATGGTGCGTCTGTAACCAGACATGTTGGACATAATCACACATCAAGTTCAGACTGTTTCTCTGCACTGGAGGGCGCTAGTGTGTTTCTAGGACAGAGCAACGAACTTCACGAAGGAAATGACGCCACCAACACACGTCATAAATACTGACGTGACGCACACCATCACGCGCAAATTACGTGCGGTCATTTTGACCGCATATGGTCATTTTAGGTAGAGCTTATAACTTTTTTTGTGCACTTGATATGAAATTCATTTTAACGCAATTTTAGGGGCATTCAGGGAGCGGCAGGCTTGTATCTTTTTTTTCCACAAAGTTGTGAAACTTTGAAAATCCAGAAGGGTCATAATGGCCGCCTTGGTCGTTAGGTCAGAGGGACAGTTGAATGCTGGTAAATTATCCGAGTGACTCCGTGTGATTTGTGCTGCTTCGGGATAACGGGGGGGGGGGGGCTGACCGTGGGCTGAGTTGGGTGGATGGCTGTGCTGCAGGTGTGGAGTGATGGCGTGCCATGTTGTCCACTGGTGTGAACGTCCTCACCAGGACGTCTCCTGCACCGCACCAGAGCGTCGCTCCAGGTGAAACGGGTTCGTCCACCACTCTCAACCTGAGTGTCGTCAAGGTCACATCGCGGCTCTGTGCTCCGACACGCGTGTTTTTGTGCGCACGCGCTGCCGGCAATAATGAGCCAGTCCGTCTTCGTAGCTGATGACAGGAGGTTAAATAAGATGCCCGTGACCTTTCACCCCCAGCCTCCATTCAGGCAGTCCACAGCGTAGGTCTGTTATTCTGAATGGGTTGTAACCCGTCTACAGCTTTTAACTCTGGTGTGAAGGACAGCATGGAAAGAGACGCCAACTGTCCGTCTGTGTGTCTCTGTCCATCTGTGTCTCTGTCCGTCTGTGTCTCTGTCCATCTGTGTCTCTGTCCATCTGTGTCTCTGTCCGTCTGTGTCTCTGTCCATCTGTGTCTCTGTCCATCTGTGTCTCTGTCCGTCTGTGTCTCTGTCCATCTGTGTCTCTGTCCGTCTGTGTCTCTGTCCATCTGTGTCTCTGTCCGTCTGTGTCTCTGTCCATCTGTGTCTCTGTCCGTCTGTGTCTCTGTCCATCTGTGTCTCTGTCCGTCTGTGTCTCTGTCCATCTGTGTCTCTGTCCGTCTGTGTCTCTGTCCATCTGTGTCTCTGTCCGTCTGTGTCTCTGTTCGTCTGTGTCTCTGTCCATTTGTGTCTCTGTCCATCTGTGTCTCTGTCCGTCTGTGTCTCTGTTCGTCTGTGTCTCTGTCCATCTGTGTCTCTGTCCGTCTGTGTCTCTGTCCGTCTGTGTCTCTGTCCATTTGTGTCTCTGTCCGTCTGTGTCTCTGTCCGTCTGTGTCTCTGTCCGTCTGTGTCTCTGTCCGTCTGTGTCTCTGTCCGTCTGTGTCTCTGTCCGTCTGTGTCTCTGTCCGTCTGTGTCTCTGTCCGTCTGTGTCTCTGTTCGTCTGTGTCTCTGTTCGTCTGTGTCTCTGTCCGTCTGTGTCTCTGTCCATCTGTGTCTCTGTCTGACTTTTAATCTGTATATCCATCCATCCATTATCCGAACCGCTTATCCTGCTCTCAGGGCTGCGGGGCTGCTGGAGCCTATCCCAGCAGCCATTGGGCAGCAGGCGGGGAGACACCCTGGACAGACTACCAGACCATCACAGGGCCGAGAGACACACACACACACACACACACACACACACACACACACACACACCAAGGGACAATCTAGTATGGCCAGTCCACCTGACCTACATGTGTTTGGACCGTGGGAGGAAACCGGGCCCCCGGAGGAAACCCACCCAGACTCGGGGAGAACATGCAAACTCCACACAGAGGACGACCCGGGACGACCCCAAGGCTGGACTACCCCGGGGCTCGAACCCAGGACTTTCTCAATGTGAGGCGACTGCGCTAACCACTGCACCACTGTGCCGCCTATTCTGTATATATCTAATGATCATCATCATCATCATCATCACATTCATATAGCACTTTATCTAGACACCCAAAGGGCTTCACAGTGAAGGGGGTAACTCACCTCAGCCACCACCAGTGTGCAGCACCACCCGGGTGAGGCACGGCAGCCATTTTGCACCAGAACGCTCACCACGCTTCAGCTGGAGGTGGAGAGGGAGGAGTCATTGAGCCAGTTACATGGGGGGGGGCGGTGATGAGGGGGGCAGCTGGAGAGAGCCAGGCTGGGAATGTTGCCAGGACACCGGGGACCCCCTACCCTGTGTGATAAGTGCCACGGGATCTTTAACGACCTCCGTGAGTCAGGACCTCGGTTTACCGTCTCCTCCGAAGGACGGGGGAGACGGTATTAAACCTGTGAATCTGTGTATTTTTGTCTGTATCTGCATGT
>NC_079224.1:45831767-45904267 GCF_029633865.1 Lampris incognitus | reverse complement strand
TGTGTGTGGGAGAGTCTGTGAGTGTGCGTGAGTGTGGGAGTGTGTGTGGGAGAGTGTGTGAGGGTGTGTGTGTGTGTGTGAGTGTGTTAGGGTGTGTGTGAGAGTGTGTGTGAGTGTGTGTGTGTGTGTGAGTGTGGGAGAGTGTGTGTGTGTGTTTGGGAGAGTGTGTGTGTGGGAGAGTGTGTGTGTGTGTTTGGGAGAGTGTGTGTGTGGGAGAGTCTGTGAGTGTGCGTGAGTGTGTGAGTGTGTGTGGGAGAGTGTGTGAGGGTGTGTGTGTGAGTGTGTGTGTGTGTGTTGCAGTGAAGAGGACCCGGTGGAAGAGTCTCGGCCCTCCGGCAGCCTGGGGGCGCCGCTTTAAATGTCACAAGTTTAATCAGAGCCCCCCCCCCCCAAAACAAACCATACAGTGAGGAGGAGGAGGGGGAGGAGGAGGGGGAGGGAGGGAGGAGGCTCGTTTTAATCATGACAGCTGTTCCAAGTGACCCCCGATCACCCCCCCCTCCTCCCCAGTCGGCTTCTCGACCTCTCCCACGAGTAGTTGAACGTGACGGTCAGACGGTCAGTTACCTGCCGGCCGGTGTCGGTACTGCCGGGGGGCTTGTGAGCGCCTCGTGTCGGGAGTCAGCTCGCGGCAGATGAGGAGCATTGTGAGCGCGGGCGTTGCCGTCAGTAACAGGTGACGAGAGCGTGGCATCCGGCGCGCTAGGGGGCGCGCTAGTCCGGTTCCCTGCAGAGACGGTGGCACGGCGCGGAGGGGTCCGAAAGCCGTACCGACCACCTGGAAGAGCTGTGTCGCCCCAACCTGCCCCGGCAAAACCACTGAAGGCAGGAAAGCACGTCACGCCGCGTCAGAGAGGATTATGGGTAATTTGAGATCTGGATAGTCCAAAGGGCAGCATTTAAACACCGGCTGACGAGGTGCTATTCAATAAACTATCTGTTGTGGTGACCGACATCTATATAACGAGAGACATTCACCTAAGAGGACGGTGTACCTTTAAGGGAAGAGGCGAGGGGTCAGATAAGGCACTTCCGCTTCCGGTTCACAGTTCAGTGTCGTTGTCGAATGTATGACATGCTAAGTTGGAGCTGGTAAACTACCTCGACTACGTCTACTCTCACGTCTCCTGCCTCGTTGTTTTCTAACTCCGCAATGTCAGGTGGAACATCACACATATATATATATATATATATATACATATATATATTTATTTATATATATACATATATATCCTGTTTTCTCCCCAATTGTATGAGTGGCGTTTAATATATTCTAGTTAACAAAACTTTATTTTATTGTTATTTTTATTATCATTTGACTGAATTTATTAAAGTGCCCTTGTTACCCTAACCCCGTTACATCAAAACGAGTTGTATCACACACGAGTCCGTGTTGTTGGAGAACAAAGAATCGTAACTAAGACACGATAATAAATTCAGTCAAATGACAATAAAATGAAATGTTGTTCACTAGAAAACATGTCCAGCACCCCAGACGTTCCTGACCGACCCTCCGCTGGCCTTGTTTCCATGGTGCCGCCACGTCCTCTCAACGCATCACGTGCCGCCGCCACGTGATGCGAGTGTTAAGAGCTCGTGGTCATTTCACGTGTCTGGGAGATCATGTTGCATATATCAGATGACGTGTTTATCTTTTATTAATGTTGTAGCGAATTCAGGGGGCAGCCGGGAATCCGCCGCAGCCGGGAAGCGAACCCCGGACCAAAGGGTCGGACCCTTTAGCTGACTGGTTAGCGCAGTCGCCCGTGATGCGGGAGACCCGGGTTCGCGTCCCGGCTGCGGCGGATTCCCGGCTGCCCCCTGAATTCGTTACAATATGTTGTACTTGTCCACTAACGTGATGGCGACTACCTGCATGAAAGTAGCCAGAAGGCTGTGGACATTACACATAATAGCACAGTGGCCCAGTGGTCAGCACTGTTGCCTCACACCAAGAAGGTCCTGGGTTCGAACCCAGGCTGTCCCAGGTCCTTTCTGTGTGGAGTTTGCATGTTCTCCCGTGTCTGCGTGGGTTTCCTCCGGGTGCTCCGGTTTCCTCCCACCATCAAAAAGACATGCATGTTAGGGTTAATACCCTTGTCCGTGCCCCTGAGCAAGGCAGTGGAAAGAAGAACTGGAGGTGGTCCCCGGGCGCTGCAGCTGCCCGCTGCTCCTATACAATATGGGTTAAATGCAGAGAACACTTACAGTGACAATAAAGTGTCTTCTTCTTCTTCTTCTTCTTCTTCAGTAAGATTAGGTCATAATGAGGCGGAGCCCCACAGCAAAACGATCGAAAGAAATTTAGAGAACGTGAAAAAGTAAAAACAAAGCTTGTGCCGCTGTATATAGTAGTAACAACTCATCGTGACACACATGGACGTTTCTGGCTGTCTTGTGTCGTTGTGACGGCTGCTGTGGATGAGTTTGTTATTTTACTTTGGGAATGAACACAGCACGTTTGATTGACATGCACATTATGAATTAATTGTGTATTGCTGGGGCTCTCTAGGGTACTTTCAACGGGTGAACGTGATTTCCATTCTGAAAACTGACAAACAGCCTTTGTGTTTAAAGACGCAATACATCGATGCCAGTCAGGGTTGATTAGATGAGGACTGTTTACAACCATATCTACTGACAGACTGCTTGGTTGGAGATGGACTACTGTATATTGTGGTCTGTCATGGTTCAGTGCAATATTCAGAAACTCGGCGGCGGCACGGTGGTGCAGTGGGTAGCGCAGTCGCCTCACAGCAAAAAGGTCCTGGGTTCGAGCCCCGGGGTAGTCCATCCTAGGGGGTTGTCCCGGGTCGACCTCTGTGTGGAGTTTGCATGTTACCGGGTGCTCCGGTTTCCTCCCGCAGTCCAAAGACATGTAGGTCAGGTGAATCGGTCATACTAAATTGTCCCTAGGTGTTTGTGTTTGTGTCGGCCCTGTGATGGACTGGCGGCCTGTCCAGGGTGTTTCCCCACCTGCCGCCCAATGAAAAGACTACAAACCATGGGCCCTAGTAAAAAGGTGGGTTTTCAGTAGTCTTTCAAACTTGTCCAAAGAAGCAGCGTTACGGATCTATGCTGGAATAGAGTTCCAAAGGGTGGAGGCTGCCACTCTAAAGGCTCTAGTCCCAAAAGTCTGCAAGCTGGTGTAGGAGATGAAAGCGGGCCTGTGTCTGTGGACCGCAGATCCCAGGATGGACTACAGAGGTTGAGGAGGTCTGATAGGTACTGGGGGTATGGAGCGTGGAGGGATTTATAGGTGAGGAGGAGGATTTTATAAGAAATGCGGGATTTGACCGGGAGCCAGTGAAGGTGGACAAGGGTGGGAGTGATGTGTTGCCAGGGCTTGCTGCGGGTGAGCACCCTGGCAGCTGAATTCTGCACATACTGAAGCGTCCCCAGGGCTTTGCTAGGTAGCCCAGCAAAGCGTCCCGCGCGCGACCCGAATTCGGATAAGCGGCGTGGATAACGGAGGGATGGAGGGATTCAGAAACTGTTGAAACGACACTGACAAAGTGTGCTTTAATGTATAACACATCAGCATTAAACAATCCTGGAACTCGGTTGCTCATTCTCTTATGGCAACAGTTAAGCACAGGTCAGCTCATCTCACAAGGATAGTCAATGTAATGTGGTAAATGTAATGTAAATAAATGTATAGGTTGGTAGTTTGTAATAAAGAGATCCTGTAATACAATTGTGAGCCCCGTTTGTCCGTTGGTGATATAGCTACACTACATCACAATACGTACGTGTCAGAGGACACGTTTTTGCGAGACCGAAATCCGTGTATATGGACACGTATTAGTTGCCACTGGGGCCGCAATCCCGTCTTCTGGCCACTGGGGGCGCAAGAAAAAGGGCGGACAGCGTCATGGTGGCAGCAGTCCTGCAACCAACACAGTAGATGAATGCGGGAGGTGCGGCAAGACGCAGCACACCGATGAGCGGAAGTTTCCTGCAATGAACAGGAAGTGCAACAAGTGTCATAAAAAGGGACATTGGGAGCGTGTATGTCACTCTAAAGCGGTGACAGACGTCACTGAAGAGGTTACACAGCTGTACTTTCTGGGAGAAGTTGGCAAAGACAGCAGTCAGGAACATTCGCTCCGCCATCTTTGTTCAATATTTTTGACATTCTATTGCGTCATGACCATGGTCATGACAGACCTAGTAGGCTACAGGGCGCCCCTAGCGGCATCTGTGAGATACGTGTCAGTGAACGCGTATAAGTGACTTGCAGAAGCGTGTCCATACACACGTAAAGAGGAGGCGACCGGTCTGGATATAGCGAGTGTTTCTGTATGTCTGTTGTAATACCACTAGGTGGCGCCACGCAGCCCGCTGGAAGAGTGACGCGTGACGTCCCATCGACTCAGTGGTGAGAAACTCCATCGGTGTCACTCTTCAATACATCATGTTGCTGTAAAAACACTAAGAAAACAGAAAAAATATTTTTGATCCTGGACATCTGGAGGATCTTTCTCCACTACTGACCCATAACACTTGTATTACCCGGGTTCATTCTTGCAAATACTTGGGTGTCTATATTGTAGCGAATTCGGGGGACAACGCAACCAGAGGAACTGCCGCGGCCGGGACGCGAACCCGTATCGCCCGCACCGCAGGAGGCATCGCTAACCGCTAGACTAAAGGGTCAGACCCACTAGCTAGCGTGTCTTCTTATCCATGCACGTTACAATATTTACTGTCATCTGTTGTTACGGACTAGTCGGGTCTAGGGGTTAAGGGTTAAACACGCAGCACTAGCCCTAACCTGGAGTGTGTAGAAAAGATGGAAACGAGGAAAAAACAAGAAGGAGGACTGGTTTCCAAGACGAGAGAAATAGCGGAGGCGGGCTAGCTTACCGAGGTGGCAGGCTAGCAGTTAGCAGGTCCCTCCAACAAGGCCTCGGCCACGTGGGTCTCAGCTTCCGTAGGCGGCGGACACCGTCTCGGTGGTTTAGTTCAGTTTAGGTGGATGGTGGATGACGGATCCTCAAAAAAATAAACGAGACTTGGGTTTTCTTCAAAGTCCTTCAAAGCTGGAATGGTGTGAACGTGCACTGCATTCTCAAAGCGGCGCATCCTGAGGCGTTTAGGCAACCTCCCGCCATTATCAAACTCCAGGAGACGCACCCCCACCTCACGGTGATGCCCTCTTATGTACCCTGCTTAGCCACACCTCCGATCATGTCTCAATGAAAACCAGTCCGAATGAGTAAGAAAAGAAGAGGGGGGGAAAGGCAGCTGTAACCCCTACCACTTCTAACCAGGGGTTAAAGTGGGATTTGGTAAGTGGGGGGTCTCTGTATTAGAGAGGTGGGCAAAAGTGCGGCAGTGATAGGTAGCTAGCTAACGTTAGGCTAGCTAACCACTGGTCCAGTAGTCCCGACGTTAGCATTGTTAGCTAATAATAGCTACCGGTAGCTAACGTTTGCTAGCTAGTTAGTTATTTGAATGAAAATATTGCATGGCCAGAGCTAAGGTTGGACAAACATAACTAGCTAGCTACCGGTAACGTTACCGGACGCTACCGATAGTTAGCTTGCCTAGCAGCATTCAAACAACTAGCCAGCAACGTCAGCAACTAGCTAGCAACGTTACCGGTTGGAAGATAGCTAGTTAGCTAGCTAGCTAACGTTACGTTCGCTAACGTTAGTTGATTGAATGAAAACCACAGCAGAGCTAGACAAAACTATTGGAAATACTATTGGAAATACACTGAAGATACTCACTCTTTGTGCCCCCCAATCCAAGATAATAGTGCAGGTAGCAGGTTGACGCTCTCTCGAGTCTTGTCCGCCTGGTGCGGTGAACTGACCCTGACCCGTGAGTGTGAAGCCAGTCTCTTTTGGTGTCAAGTCTGGTGAAGCCACACAGCAGGCAGGTGCGGGTCACTTGAGGACGCGATAGCATTCAAACTTTTAGAAAAAGTAAAGTAGTATAAAAATAGAAGAACGACTTTATTTGCGATTTATTTTGTAATGCTTGTGAATTGGCTGCATCATCTTTTTTGTTATAAATTTTACTGTGACAAAAAGGTTGAAATTACTCCTGTCTACAGAGTGCCGGATCTCAGCTCCGGTTGACTTGGGGGAGGAGGAGGAGGGGAGGTGCCGGTGTCGGGATCCGGGGAGCTCCGGCCCACTTTAATCACTGCTTCTAACATGTCTTAGAATGTCCATGTGAATTCTGTATGTACTAAGATCCAACAGCGACTCAACCTTTAACGCAGAATCCGTGTGTCTGGGGTTGGACAGAGGGTACTGCTGTTATTATACCATGCTGTGATAGAGAGTACATTACCTTATGGAATTCCAGCTTGGTTTGGTAACATATCGGTTAGGTTAAAATCACAAGCAGGCTGCTCCACGCAACAATGCAAGTGATGGGGGTGAGGGAGCATTCCTCCCTCCAAATGCTCTTTGGGAGGACACAAGCTAAAACAGGCTAGGACAATTATTGCTGACCCCGCTCATGTCCTCTGTTCAGAATACAAACTGCTCCCATCAGGTAGACACTACAGGGTTCCAATTACATACAGGAACAGGTCCCTGAACAGGTATAAAAACTCTTTCATCCCTCTATCGATGAATCTCTTAAACGCAGGGTATGAGGAGGGTGTGAAACGAGGGACTGTGTTGCACGTGTTTGAATGCACTTTATGTCTGCACATGTCTATGCTTTGCACTTTTGTCTGTTACTGCACTATAATGTATGCATTTTTATGTGGCAGCCTTTATGTCCAAGACAAATGTCCCTTGGGACAAATAAACATCTTGATTCTTGAACTCCCACAGACAAGATGGTGGTAAGTAACTGGGAAGGCAGCCCGTATGACTGAGACGATCAGTTTTCGACCTGGGGGTCGGGACCCCCAAGGGGGTCGCTAGATAATTTCCAGAGGTCGCCGGATGATTGTGAAGAAAACGAGCACGAAACCGTCCAGACCCACGGTGCACCTCAAGTTCAAGTTCACTTTATTGTCGTATGTGCCCTGGCTCTCTCGGCCCTTAAAACCATATAGAAGGAAATAAAAAAACCCCAAAACAATAAATAAGAAACCAGAAATCCCACAAAATAATAAATCACTGAAGTTATGTAAGGCTCCTACTGTTCATTATTCTGAGCGCCCGGGGGTAGAAACTGTGAGGCAGCTGGTCGGAGCTCTGACGCTCTGTAAGTGTTGTGCTGAGGGAAGGAGGAGAACAGGCCGTGTGCTGGGTGGCTGGTGTCCGGGTGGTTTAAATGTCTTGAAGCTGTGACCGAGCTGTTCCTATGATTTTTGAAGCTGTTTTAATCGTCCTTCTCAGTTGTTTGTGGCCCTGTTCAGTCAGGTTGCCAAACCACATCAGCACGCTTCCAGTAAGGACGCTCTCTGTGGTAGTCTGGTAGAAACTGACCAGGGTTTTTGTGGACATTGTGAATTTTTTAAGATATCTCAGAACATATCGTCTCCGATGCGCTTTTTTAATGACACAGCTGGTGTTTAGAGATGAGGAGAGGGAGTCCGAGATCTGAATGCCTAAAAATCTGAAGTTCTTCGCCATATCAACGGGGTTGTAGACTGGTGTCTGAACTGTTTCGGACTTCCTGGAATCAACAATTATCTCCTTTGTTTTCTCAACTTTTAGGGAGAAGTTGTTATCTTGACACCACATGGATAGGTCCGTCACCTCCTTCCTATAGGCATCTTCATTGTTGTCTTTTATTGGTTGAATTACTGTGGTGTCACCATGCTGTTAGGATATCTGGTGACACAGTCATGTGTGAACAGACTGTGGGGTCAGGGACGAAGGCATCAACCCTGTGGCGCTCCTGTGTGGAGAACTATGGTAGATGAGTCGCTGGTACCTGCTCTCACTGTCTGAGGTGCAGGAAGTTACAGATGGAAGTACCAAGGCCAGGGTCCCCAAGCTTTAACAGCCGTTTAGATGGCACAGTGGTATGAAATGAAGAGCTGTAGTCCAGAAACAGCAGTGTGGCGCAGGCCTTTTCCCTCCAGGCTGTTTCAGCACAGTACGCAGAGCCACCGACACCGCATCGGTCGCTCGTCTATGTAGTTGACCGATAAGCCAACCGGAGAGGATGGAGGTTGGCAGGAATGTGGAGATCTGCGTGTGTCTCATCTACTTTTATCCCCAAAGCATTTCATCTTTACTGAGGTCCGAGCAACGGGTCTGTAGTCATTAAGACAGGACACGGGTGATTTTTTTTTTTGTGGTACAGGCACAATAAGGGGTTTCTTTTTTTGTTTTTAAACTTTTTATTTAGGAATTTATTTTGTTTTTACGTTATAAGGACAGCAAGTAGGCAAAACAAACAAAACCAAACAGAAACTAAACAGAAAAGAACAAACATGAGGTCATGGGATGATCAATAAATCAAGGTAGGTTTGCCTAATTTAAAATAAAATATCAGACATGGTACATACAGGGATTATATAAGATTTGTCTGATTGGCTAAATAATCACACCGTCGCTTTCCTCCCAGTTCTTTCTGGAGCCGGGTGGAGGAGGTCACCTCTTCCAGAAGATGTAGGGGCTCAACAAGACTGATAGAGAGGCCAGCAGCAGGGCGGATGTTCTGAAGCCAGCATTGTGTAATGGTCTTTGTACTTGCTGCTAGCTAGACCTTTAGGAGGGATGTACCGTCTTTGCTTAGCCCGTCAGGGACGCGATACAGGGATGTCATACTGATACTACAACCCGGGGATTTTGAAATGACTGTTGCTACTTCCTTCCAGAAGGACTGAACAGAGAGACCAGACCAGAAGGACTGAACGGAGGGACCAGACCAGAAGGACTGAACAGAGGGCCCAGACCAGAAAGACTGAACAGAGGGACCAGACCAGAAGGACTGAACAGAGGGACCAGACCAGAAAGACTGAACAGAGTGACAAGACCAGAAGGACTGAAAGGAGGGACCAGACCAGAAGGACTGAACGGAGGGACCAGACCAGAAGGACTGAACAGAGGGACCAGACCAGAAGAACTGAACAGAGGGACCAGACCAGAAGGACTGAAAGGAGGGACCAGACCAGAAGGACTGAACAGAGGGACCAGACCAGAAAGACTGAACAGAGGGACAAGACCAGAAAGACTGAATAGAGGGACCAGACCAGAAGGACTGAACGGAGGGACCAGACCAGAAGGACTGAACAGAGGGACCAGACCAGAAGACACATGCATGACCAACCATGATTTCTCCACATTCCCGCCAGCAGCACAGCGGAGCGCCAGTTTGTTCAGATTTCTGTTTAGGAGTGATTAAAAAAACAAACTGAATCGGCCCCTTTTAGTTGAGCGGTTAGCGATGGACAGAAGGGTACCAGCAAGAGTTAAAGGGAAGGTTTACAAGATGGTAGTGAGACCAGCTATGTTGTATGGTTTGGAGACAGTGGCACTGATGAAAAGACAGGAGGTGGAGCTGGAGGTGGCAGAGGTGAAGATGATAAGATTTACATTGGGAGTGATGAAGAAGGACAGGATTAGGAACGAGTATATTAGAGGGACAGCTCAGGTTGGACGGTTTGGAGACAAAGCAAGAGAGGCAAGATTGAGATGGTTTGGACATGTGTGGAGGAGAGATGCTGGGTATACTGGGAGAAGGATGCTGAACATGGAGCTGCCAGGGAAGAGGAAAAGAAGAAGGCCAAAGAGGAGGTTTATGGATGTGGTGAGGGAGGACATGCAGGTGGCTGGTGTGACAGAGGAAGATGCAGAGGACAGGAAGAAATGGAAACGGATGATCCGCTGTGGCGCCCCCTAACGGGAGTAGTAGTGGTAGTAGTAGTTAGCAGTTAGCGATGTCGCCTCGTGGTGCAGTACAATGCTGGTTCGAATCCCGCAGCGGGCGAAAATATGCTCGGTTACAATAGTTTATTAAATCAAAGACACGAGTAGGTCGCGTGAATTGCGGCAATAGGAGGACAGCGAGGGCCGTAGCAGACGTGTTCCGACTGCCAGCCCATCTGCATCTGCCATATCCGGATTGATGATTGATTTTAGAAAGTCTGGAAAGCAAACACACACACACACACACACACACACACACACACACACGCACACACACACACACACACACGGAATGCGATTATTGCAAATCGGATCTAAACCACTGTAAACTACTAATAAGACACGTTAGCCCCTAGCTAGCTAGCGGGTCTGACCCTTTAGCCGAGCGGTTAGTGACGTCGCCTTGTGGTGCAGTACACCCCGTATCGAATCCCGCACCGGGCACGAACATAACCGCTTACACCATATTTGGAGGTGGTTTGAAATGCGATTATCGGGTTTCTACAGATGCGTCTCAGTCCGGACGCTCTGGCGGCCCAAATCGGATTTCAAACGGTCTCTGGTACCGTGTATTTGTCGCTGCACAGTGAAGCCATGACTGCCCCACGGAGCATCGCAGTGCATACTGCAATATTAGTATAACATTATATACTGACTCATACGGAATTATCCACTGGCATTTACATCAGGCATCTGTATGGGCACCACCCGGAGGTCCTTGCTGGGTGTTGTCGCTCGCGTTGCGCGTAAGGCTCGGTCAGCGTATCTCCGGCAGCAGTCCTGCTGTTTCCATTAGTTTACGTGCGTGTAACGAGACGCGGTGTCAGAGTAGAGGACAGCGATGGGGGTCGCTGGAGTTCCCGTCGTCGGGATGGTTTGGGATCCCCTGTACCTCATCCAGAGACAGGAAACGGTTCAACACGCGGAGCGGACCCGGACCCGGTCTGGCAAGCTGGGACGCGAAGGGGGGAGATTTACCTGCTCCCGTGGACTCTCGGAGACAAAGGTAGACACGTCTTCAACACGTGGACTCTCGCCTGGATGAGGCGAAGGTATGAAAAGCTACTACGGGGGGGGGGGCGTCCGGGTGGTGTAGTGGTCTACCCCGTTGCCTACCATCACGGGGATCGGCGGTTCGAATCGCTGTGTTACTTCCGGCTTGGTCGGGCGTCCCTACAGACACAGTTGGCCGTGTCTGCGGGTGGGAAGCCGGATGTGGGTATGTGTCCTGGTCGCTACTCTAGCGCCTCCTATGGTCGGTCGGGGCGCCTGTTCCGGGGTGGAGTGGTAATAGCGTGATCCTCCCACGTGCTGCATCCCCCAGGTGAAACTCCTCACTGTCAGGTGAAAAGAAGCGGCTGGTGACTCCACATGTATGGGAGGAGGCCTGTGGTAGTCTGCAGCCCTCCTGGATCGACAGAGGGGGTGGAGCAGCGCCCGGGACGGCTCAGAAGAGTGGGGTCATTGGCCAAGTATATATTTTGGGGGGGGGGCAGCGACCGTGACGGCTCAGAAGAGTGGGGTAATTGGCCAAGTATAATTTTGGGGGGGGGTGCAAAATCCCCCCCCAAAAAAGTTACTACGATCGTTTCGAAGCGTACGTCTTGCCAAAGAACAATACGATATTCGCTAGATACAAGTTCCACGAGCAAGCGCAAGGGCCGAGCAAGGGCCGAACAAGGGCCTAGCAAGGGCCGAACAAGGGCCGAACAAGGGCCTAGCAAGGGCCGAACAAGGGCTGAGCAAGGGCCGAACAAGGGCCTAGCAAGGGCTGAGCAAGGGCCGAGCAAGGGCCGAACAAGGGCCGAGCAAGGGCCGAGCGAGGGCCGAGCGAGGGCCGAACAAGGGCCTAGCGAGGGCCGAACAAGGGCCTAGCGAGGGCCGAACAAGGGCCGAACAAGGGCCTAGCGCGACATTGGAGCAACCTGTAACTGCGTTAAGCTGCGGCCTGATGCCAGCTCGCTAATCCAGGTAAGAACACCACAGAAGGTTGAATCGGTTCATGTGGACACAACCTTTATTGACATCCGTTTCATCACTCAACTAGGTGACCTCTTCAGTCTGAACCGGGGGGGGGCAGTCTTATCCAGTAAGGGCCAGTGTGGGTGCAGGTTTTTCATCCAACCAAGCCGTTACACACCTGATCCCACAAACCAACCAGGAGAGTCTTTGCTGAGGAACTTGGATTAGGAGACTCAGGTGTGTAACTGCTTGGTTGGAACAAAAACCTTCACCTCCAGCCTGAGCTGTCCCATTGCAAATGTGACTGTCAGAAAACAAAAAAGCTTTTCAGCCACTTGCAGTTCCCGCCACGCTAACTTCCGGTTTGCAGCATGCCCATGTACGTGACGTGTCTTCTGGTTTAGTCCCATAGAGGAGCTGGGCGGTCGGCTTCTCTTGCTTTGCTCTGGCTCACCACTGCGTTTAATCATCTGGAGACTGCGTGACTGTCTGTCTCTCCTGGATACCAGTGACAGTAAATCAGCTAAATGAAGAAGACCGGCACCGTACGGGGTGGGGTGGGGTGGGGGGGTCCTTTCAACCCCTTGTACAGGATGTGAGAACTCTCTCCTGGTGGTGAAAAGGCACATTGGAAATGTACTGTGTTGATGTAATTATTCAGGGCACTAGAAGAACCCCGCTACAATGTAGCGGTTTGGTTCTCCACCCGTCTAAATCTCCCTCCTCTTCATCCTGCCAGCTAACCGCCTTCCCCCTGCCCCTAAACCCCCCCCCACTCCAACTCCCTCCCCCCGAATGCTCAGATTCATCTGAAATGCAGAGAAAAGTGGTTTTTAGCCATTTTTAGAAAATGCATATTTTGCATAATTATGCATAATTATTTTAATTTTCTGCTATTTTTCTGGTCCTCTCTGGAACAATACCTACCACCTCCAAAAAAAATGAGGATCATAAGTGCATTTTTGCAGAAATGCATTTATTTTGCATAATTCCAAAACATTTCGAAGTCCCAGAAAAATTTTATAGGTGAAAAATCAAAGATGCTCAGAATCATCTGAAATGCCGAGAAAAGTGGTTTTTAGCCATTTTTATAAAATGCATATTTTGCATAATTATGCATAATTATTATAATTATTTTAATTTTCTGCCATTTTTCTGGTCCTCTGGAACAATACCTACCACCTCCAAAAAAAAATGAGGATCATAAGTGCATTTTTGCAAAAATGCATATATATTTTGCATAATGCCAAAACATTTCGGTCTCAGAAAAACAAATTTTATAGGTGAAAAATCAGAGATGCTCAGAATCATCTGAAATGCCGAGAAAAGTGGTTTTTAGCCATTTTTAGAAAAATGCATATTTTGCATATTTATGCATAATGAATTATGCATAATTTTAATGCTCTGCTATTTTTTATAGGTGCCCCCGATCATCCCCAATAACCTCCAAAAAGAATCAAGGCCCCAAGTGCTTTAGTTTGGCCGTTTATAGACTCTCACACAGACACACACCACACACCAGACACACATTGTTAAAATACAGGAGTAGATGTTTGGGAAAATAGCAAACAATGAACTGTTTATGTCTGTGAATCTGGCTCCCCTTCTGCTGTAGGTGCAACAGGATTGTCAAATCACTGTCATAAAATCACTCTCATAAAATTATTAACCATTCATTTTGACGTTCAGTATTTATAATTGAACCATCCAAGTTCATGGACTAATCAATGTTCCACTAATTGGAGCACTTTGAAGGGCAGAGGATGGCTTCAGTGAACATTGTAGCAAAAACAAGCAGGACAACAGTTTATTCCAATGAAATTATTAAAATAATCAGCACTAATTATCAAACTACTGCTAATCAACATGAAATGTCAAACTAATACTACTACTATTATAACGTTTGACTACTCCCATTAGGGGTCGCAACAGCGTCCGTCAACATGTCCATCACCACTGCAAACAAGAAAGGGCTCAGAGTCGATCCTTAATGTAATCCCACCTCCACCTTGAGCCCATCTGTCATTCCAACCACACACCTCACCACTGTCACACTTCCCTCATACATATCCTGCACCACTCCTACACACTTCTCTGCCACTCCTGACTTCCTCATACAATATAACACCTCCTCTCTCAGCACTCTGTCATATGCTTTCTCTAAATCCACAAAGACACAATGTACCTCCTTCTGGCCTCCTCTATACTTCTCCATCAACACTCCCAAAGCAAACATCACATCTGTGGTGCTCTTTCATGGCATGAAACCATACTGCTGCTGCTGATCATCACCTCTCCTCTTAACCTAGCTTCTATTACTCTTTCCCATATCTTCATGCTGTGGCTGATCAACTTTATACCTCTGTAGTTGCTGCAGTTCTGCACATCACCCTTACTCTTGAAAATCGGTACCAGTATGCTTCTTCTCCACTCCTCAGGCCTCCTCTCACTTTCCAAGACTGTGTTAAACAATCTAGTTAAAAACCCTACTGCCATCTCTCCTAAACATCTCCATGCCTCCTCACTGAGTTTTGTATGATTAACTCAGTGAGCTATAACATCTCTAAGTTTCTTGCATCTATTCTTAACCCGTTGGTTGGCAGTAATGAACATCACATTCAGAACACTATGGATTTTGTGGATGAGGTGAGGGACATGATTATGGAGGGGGATGAAACAACGGTCTCTTACGATGTTCAGTCTCTCTTTACATGCATTCCTGTTGATGAAGCAGTGGAGGTAGTCCATATGAAATTACAACACGACCCCTCCCTTAGCAATAGGACCACCCTTGAAACTGACCAAGCGTGTCTGCTCCTGAAACTGTCTTCAGTCCACGTACTTCACGTACAGGGGGCAGTACTATAGGCAAAGGCGTGGGAATGCTATGGGTTCCCCAGTCTCACCTGTAGTGGCCAACTTGTATATGGAGGGCTCTGATGTCCTATCCAGGGTCACCACTAAGCCCTGAGCTCAGATTTCTGGATAACACCTGGGTTGAAATTAAATCTCAGGATGTAGCACATTTCACAGACCACATGAACTCTGCGGACACCACATCGAGTTCACCAGGCAGGATGTGGAACATGACAGGGTAGTCTTCTTACACTGTGAAATTGCAGTTGGTGATGGTGGACATTTGACGGTTGATGTTTACTGTAAACCAACACCTACTGATCAGTACTCAAGGTGTGACTCTCATCATCCACTGGAGCGGAAAACCCTCAGTGCTCCGTTGGTCGTCTGATGAGCTTGAAGAAATCTCAGTTGGTATTGCATCGATGTTTAAGAAAAGCACAGAGATCCTGTCGCCTTTCCTTTCTGTGAAAACTGCGTGGCTTGCAGGGAAGGTGAACTGGTTATAACCGCTAGTTGGCGGATGAACGAGGCTGGGTTATCTACTAGCAAGACAGTGGCAGGCGGTAATGTGAAGGCATGTAGTCCTTTATCCTTCGGGTATCTCTATATGCGTGTGACCACGAGAGGTCCACGGCCAGAGAGAGAGAGATTTTCAGTTCTGCCCCGGCTTGAAGGCAGAACTTGCATCACCGGATACAGTGCTGCCGTGTCAGTTATGTTACAGTGCTGCGTCCCCCTGGTGAAACTCCTCACTGTCAGGTGAAAAGAAGCGGCTGGCGACGCCACATGTATCGGAGGAGGCATGCGGTAGTCTGCAGCCCTCTCCAGATCGGCAGAGGGGGTGGGGGTGGGGGTGGAGCAGCGACCGGGACAGCTCGGAAGATTGGGGCAATTGGCCAGATAGTATATACAACTAGGGAGAAAAAATTAATTTTAAAAAATTGTTACAGTGAAAGGTGAAGAGCTGGGTGGAGATGATGTGAGGAATTATGGGTAATGTAGGCTACGGGCAGGCCAGCCACTGCCAATCCATGACACTATAACAGGGATACAGATAGGGATGCACTGTAACAGGGCTATAGAAGACATGGGGGAAGCTGGTTTGAGTCAAGATAGACATGGGAATGGTCTAGCTTTTTCACACACACACACACACACACACACACACACACACACACACACACACACACAGACACACACACACACACACACACACACACACACACACACACACACACAAAACAGAAACGGTAGCATCTCCTCTGACACCCAGAAGTATTCCAGCCATTATCTGGCAGAGAACAAGCTGTACTTTGCTCTGATGGATTTGAAAAGCAAAACGACAATGATGCTGAAGCCACCCAGTCAAAGCTAAGTTGTTTTGGGTTTCGCCCATGACGTCAGGTGGCCAGGTGTGTGTGTGTGTGTGTGTGTGTGTGTGTGTGTGTGTGTGTGTGTGTGTGTGTGTGTGTGTGTGTGTGTGTGTGTGTGTGTGTGTGTGAGTGAACACAGTTGCCTGTTTACCATTTTTTAAATATGAATTGGGATCAGGTACGCATGAACAGTCATCTGCAGAAAGAAAGGAGCAGTATTCATATCTTCCACCATTATACCAGGGTCCTGAAGATGACAAATACATTAATACATAATACATGTAATTAATACATGTATATTTAAGAGCGAGCGCTTGTGTTATCTACTTCCACTTTTACTAGAGTCATTTTGTGTCCTGGTATGAATGCTGGGACGGGCTCCAGCATCCCCGCGACCCTCAGAGTGGGGTAAGTGGTTTGGATAATGGATGGATGGATGTACTTGGCCAATTACCCCACTCTTCCGAGCCGTCCCGGTCGCTGCTCCACCCCCCCTGCCGATCCAGGGAGGGCTGCAGACTACCACATGCCTCCTCCCATACATGTGGAGTCGCCAGCTGCTTCTGTTCACCTGACAGTGAGGAGTTTCACCAGGGGGACGTAGCTCGTGGGAGGATTACGCTATTCCCCCCAGTTCCCCCTCCCCCTGAACAGGCAGCCAGAGGAGGCGCTAGTGCAGCGACCAGGTCACATACCCACATCCGGCTTCCCACCCGCAGACACGGCCAGTTGTGGGGAGGGGGGGGGGCGGACAGAGAGAATAGCGGATGTTCAGTGCCGTGGCTCCAAATGCACGGCGGAAAGGAAATGGTTCAGGTGGGAACTCAATTCTTGGCGGCACAGACTGATTGATAAGACACATGTGCAACTTAAGTTAAATTACTCTTTCTTTAGTAGTTCGATCCTGTCGTAGAAAACGATTAGACTCTTTCATCGGGACAGTTGCCTCTAGCTGTAGAGCTGAAGCTAGCTGAAGTGAGCTAACTGATTTTGCTAAGCTAACCCGGTAGTCTGGCAGAGTAGGTCGCCTGCGGTTTCGGCAGACTAGTGGATGGTACTGTATGGTAAGGTATGGTGTGGCGGTACAAGACATGTAGGTCAGGTGAATCGGCCGTACTGAAATGTCCTTAGGTGTGAATGTGTTGGCCCTGTGATGGCCTGGCGGCCTGTCCAGGGTGTCTCCCCGCCTGCCGCCTAATGACTTCTGGGATAGGCTCCTGCATCCCCGTGACCCTGAGAGCAGGATAAGTGGTTTGGGTTATGGAGGTGTAACCTCCTATCATATTACAGTAGTTCATTTACATTTATGGGTATCTCATGCCTAGTTCGGTACTGTCACTTTAGGAGACCGTGATCCTACAGGTCAGGCTTGCTGGGCGGTACTCCTCTACAGTACGTTCTCTGCGAGCTGGCAGGTCACCGGTCGTTACCCTGATGGCAAGCCTGAACATTTTTATTTCTTATATTAGCGAACTGGTGTTTGGACACAGCGCACAACCTAGCCATTAAGGTTGCTTCTTCCCGCCATTCTACTTTGGGACCGGATGTGGTCAAGCAGATTCGTCCTTCCTAAATCGTCCATCATTGACTGCGTAGCGCCTCCTGTTGGCGAACTCGATGAACTGTGAGCCAGGAAACACTTCAGGGATTGATTCAAGTCAGACTGTCCCAGTATCCAGTCACTTGGTGGATGTATTCAAGTAAAACTTCCAGTTAAGGGCCCCAACGAGATATCTCCTTCTGTTTATTATTTTGTTTATTTGGGTGTTGTGCACAACAGGGGTATTGCTGTACTGCAACATATCAGTGTATAATTCATACTTGTATTTTGCATATTTTTTTTTGTATTTGCGAACCATCATATGAATATTGGTACATACTGTTATTCCCTGTCTACATCGATCTAAAGTATAATTCCATGCAACTCTACTTCCCTTGTGCCTCGTCCAGATTATTCACACACAGTCAACTCATACTATACCTGACCTGGAGGTAAAACTCTGTCCTTATCGAAGAAGGGTTACAGATGGATGGATGGTGTTTGTACTTTAAATTCAGTAAAAGGTTGGAGTATTTGTTCCACCAATGCTCCGATAGCAGTGGTCTTCCTGTGTGACTCTACTGGCTTCCACGTGTTTTATCCCAGTAATCCCTTAACGGTCTCGGGCAGACAGACCCCTACCCGGGTCTCAGCAAACTGGAGGAAATAATGTTAAAAAATTTTGCGAAAAGTAAAATCGAATCATTATTGAGTATTATAAAATATAATCTAAAATAAAATCATTCATTCACCTTCAGCTGCTACTCCGGGGTGGGGTCGCGGTGGCAGCAAGCTAAGTAGGGCACTCGAGACGTCCCTCTCCCCAGCAACGCCCTTAAAATATAAGTAACAATTATATGTTATTAACATTTATAATATTCATAATATAACGTTGTTTAACCCCCCCCACACACACACACACACAGAAAAATATACGGTGGAAGAGGTTGGCAAAGAAGAAGTGGGATGGTATGAGATGAAAAAGGTAGACAGGTGTACAAGGAGTTGCAGCGTGAAGTGAAGAGAGAGGTGGCAAAGGAAAAGGTGTATGGTGAGGTGTATGAGAGGTTGGACACTAAGGAAAGAGAAAAGGACTTGTACCGATTGGCTAGACAGAGGGACCGAGATGGGGAGGATGTGCAGCAGGTTAGGGACATGAAGGATAGAGATGGAAATGTGCTGACAAGCGAGGAGAGTGTGCTGAGAAGGTGGAAGGAGTACATTGAGGGGCTGATGAATGAGGAAAATGAGAGAGGGAGAAAGTTGGATGATGTGGGGATAGTGAATCAGGAAGTGTGGTGGATTAGCAAGGAGGAAGTGAGGGCAGCTATGTAGAGGATGAAGAGTGGAAAGGCAGCTGGTCCTGATGACATACCTGTGGAGGCATGGAGATGTTTAGGAGAGATGGCAGTGGGGTTTTTAACTAGATTGTTTAACACAATCCTGGAAAGTGAGAGGATGCCTGAGGAGTGGAGAAGAAGCATACTGGTACCGATTCTCAAGAACAAGGGTGATGTGCAGAACTGTAACAACTACAGAGGTATAAAGTTGATCAGCCACAGCATGAAGATATGGGAAAGAGTAATAGAAGCTAGGTTAAGAGGAGAGGTGATGATCAGCAGCAGCAGTATGGGTTCATGCCACGAAAGAGCACCACAGAGGTGATGTTTGCTTTGAGAATGTTGATGGAGAAGTATAGAGGAGGCCAGAAGGAGGTACAATGTGTCTTGGTGGATTTAGAGAAAGCATATGACAGGGTGCTGAGAGCAGAGGTGTGGTATTGTATGAGGAAGTCAGGAGTTACAGAGAAGTATGTAGGGGTGGTGCAGGATATGTATGAGGGAAGTGTGACAGTGGTGAGGTGTGTGGTTGGAATGACAGATGGGTTCAAGGTGGAGGTGGGATTACATCAAGGATCGGCTCTGAGCCCTTTCTTGTTTGCAGTGGTGATGGACAGGTTGACGGACAAGATCAGGCAGGAGTCTCCATGGACGATGATGTTTGCGGATGACATTGTGATCTGTAGTGAGAGTAGGGTGCAGGTGGAGGAGAGCCTGGAGAGGTGGAGGTATGCACTGGAGAGAAGAGGAATGAAAGTCAGTAGGAGCAAGACAGAATACCTATGCGTGAATGAGAGGGAGGACAGCGGAATGGCCAGGATGCAAGGAGTGGAGGTGACAAAGGCGTATAAGTTTAAATACTTGGGGTCAACTGTCCAAAGTAACGGGGAGTGCAGAAGAGAGGTGAAGAAGAGAGTGCAGGCAGGGTGGAGTGGGTGGAGAAGAGTGTCAGGAGTGACTTGTGACAGAAGGGTACCAGCAATAGTTAAAGGGAAGATTTACAAGATGGTAGTGAGACCAGCTATGTTGTATGGTTTGGAGACAGTGGCACTGATGAAAAGACAGGAGGAGGAGCTGGAGGTGGCAGAGGTGAAGATGATAAGATTTTCACTGGGAGTGATGAAGAAGGACAGGATTAGGAACGAGTATATCAGAGGGACAGCTCAGGTTGGACGGTATGGAGACAAAGGAAGATGGAGGAGGAGATAGAGGAGACGGTTTGGACATGTGTGGAGGAGAGATGCTGGGTATATTGGGAGAAGGATGCTGAATATGGAGCTGCCAGGGAAGAGGAGAAGAAGAAGGCCAAAGAGGAGGTTTATGGATGTGGTGAGGGAGGACATGCAGGTGGCTGGTGTGCCAGAGGACAGGAAGAGATGGAAACGGATGATCCGCTGTGGCGCCCCCTAACGGGAGCAGCCGAAAGTAGTAGATAGCGTTGAACTAAACTGAACAACCAACACTTGTGATGGAAAACTGAAATACTGAATGTAATGAAATGATTAAAGACTTGAAATACAAACTTAATTATTACTGCATTAATAAAAAAATAAGGAAATATATTCAGAATTGTTTTATTTTATTTGCAATAGTATTGTCAAGGGTTGTTTTTTTTCAAGCCATCTTGCCAAAGGGGGTTCCCGGCCAGAAGCTAATGGTGTATTGGGGCGATGGCGTGGGAAAGTGTGCCCCCCCCTCCCCACCCCGGTCTGTAGAGTAGAGCAGCCTACTATAAGAATAAATACACAACTCTTTTTACGGTATGTCCACAGATGGGTCACGGTATGCAAATGTTTGGGAGTCCTTCTTTTAGTGGACGACTTCCTGTCTGTGGTGGTGGAAGTGTTGAGCGAGCAGACAGAGGGTAGATGGTGTTTGTTAGACAGACGTTGGTCCCTTGTGGCTCGCCGAGTGGAAAGACCAAAAGCTTTGTGGGGAATAACGCCGGCTCGGTGTGGCTGCGCTGTGTGGGAGACTAGCGGCCTTTGCAATTCGTGGGGCGTACCAAACTGTAATTACTCCTGTTAAAGGGCCCTGACCGTGCCCCCCCCCCCAATTCTCTTAAAAGCCCTCAAAACCCTCCGTCATTAGCACAGCGGGGAGCTCTTCTCTGATTGGTTTCGTATGAAAGACGCCGTTCCACTAATAGCATATATCTGTTTTTGGAAGACAAGACCAGGACCTGACATTTTCCATTTCGTGTCCCTCCACCCTCGAGGGGACGGTTTGCTGCTGTTTGTTTGTCAGTAGCACCAGCGGCAGGACCACATTTAGAAAGCATGATCACGGTTCTCATGTGAAACCTGCTATTGCCCTGACGGATGCTTTTCTGAAGCCGTCGCTTGAACGGATGTAGGAGGAAGCCTCAAAACGACTCTCGCGCTTCCCGTCTGCAGACTAGTCGTCAGCTTTCATTTCAGCCTCCCGTCGTGTCCGTGTCATGTTGACTCAGCTGGTGTCCCCGGTCCAAAGTGACCGCCCCGTTGTGGCTGATTTTAAATCCGTAATGATGCCTATATTCTCACCTCGTGTTGTTTTAGATCTTTTTGTCAACTTGGGTTCTTGTGAACGTTACACGTTTTGAACATGTATGTGCCGTTTCTGCCCCGTAGGCCTCGGTGATCTGAGCTAGCACAACTCGTTTTTGAGTAAAAAAAAAAAAAAGCATAATGTATGGATTTGGGGGGGGGTTTTCCCATTTCCCCCCCCCCCAATTGTACTTGGCCAATTACCCCACTCTTTCAAGCCGTCCCGGTCGCTGCTCCACCCCCTCTGCTGATCCGGGGAGGGCTGCAGACTACCACATGCCTCCTCCCATACATGTGGAGTCGCCAGCCGCTTCTTTTCACCTGACAGTGAGGAGTTTCACCAGGGGGGCGTAGCGCGTGGGAGGATCACGGTATTCCCCCCCAGTTCCCCCTCCCCCCTGAGCAGGTGCCGCCACGCCACCCAAACGCCCTATATATGGATTATTTTGACTATAAAAAATACTGATGAAACATATTGTGCTATTGATCACCGAATACTTTGTGTCAAAGTTTAACGAGGACATTTGATTTGAAACCATTTCAAATGTTTAAATAGCAGCACAAAACAACATCTGTTGTGTTCCCGGTCTAAACTGACCATGGGCCCCAAAACTGCACATGAAAAATTTAGCATATCACCAAATAAATGTCTGAACACGTTAAACAACAACAGTAACAATAACAGCATTACTAACAATAACAAAAACATTAAAATGTTCACAGCCTGTCAATCAACCGTGGTTACATTTTGTGTCAATCAACGGTGGTTACATTTTGTGTGTTCTCATGCACATGTTGGACAATATGTGAAATGTTAGTGAAAATTATCAACATTAATTTCGTGCGCTCAGATGCCCAGTGTGGACAAAGTCATGGAACCTTGTGAGAATCAGATTAAACGAGCTACATTTCTCAGACAGAAACTTGTACATCGGTCCAATTCGAGCGGAACACAACAGGAGGGTTAAAAAAGAACAATCCCTGGGTTTCATTATCAGGCACACTTGGCCAATAAAGTGGATTCTGATTCTGATTTTATGCTAAGAGCGAATTGTGGGTCACTTCACCGATGCTTCATAAGATAATGTTAAGATACTGATTCCCTCCAGTTTTCTCGTGGTCATTATATTGAAACTTTATTATGAATTTCTCTCTGGAAATCACCAAATATAGAAACTGCTAAGACATAGTTCTGTTCTCCACAGTCACCACTGAGTGTATGAGTCTTACTGGAAAACGACAATAAAATGTTAATAGGCCTTTGTGGGGGTGTCCGGGTGGCGTGGCAGTCTATTCTGTTGCCTATCAACACAGGGCTCGCCGGTTTGAATTCCCGTGTTACCTCTGGCTTGGTTGGGCATCCCTACAGACACAATTGGCCATGTCTGCGGGTGGGAAGCCAAATGTGGGTATGTGTCCTAGTCGCTGCAGTAGCATCTCCTCTGGTCGGTCGGAGCCTGTTTGGGGGGAGGGGAAAGGGGGGAATAGCGTGATCCTCCCACATGCTATGTCCCTCTGGTGAAACTCCTCACTGTCAGGTGAAAAGAAGCGGCTGGCGACTCCACATGCATCGGAGGAGGCATGTGGTAGTCTGCCGCCCTCCCCGGATCAGCTGAGGCGGTGGAGCAGCAACCGGGACAGCTCAAAAGAGTGGGGTAATTGGCCAGATATATCTGGGAAGAAAAAGGGGGAATACCCCCCCCAAAAAAGGCCTTCATGGAACTTACCAGAATTCGTCAGACAGCAGTGTTAAAGTCCCGATCTGTGATTTATTTGCTCTTACCAAAATGAGGTGTCTTTACATACATTATTGAAGAGTTTTAATTATAGATTTTGTATTTTGCCTTTCTTAACCATCAGTTATTGAAAACATTGGCCTGAAAGAAACTGAAACTCACCCATCCAGATCTTACCAAGACTTTTGTGGAAAGGAGGCATTAATTCATCCTTTGTTGGTTATTTTTGTATGTATGTGTATGTGGGTGTTTTGATCTTTTAAACTGTATTATTTTATGTAATTTCATCCTTGGACAAATGCTCTTGTCTCAGTTTTGTGAAACTATGTGGGTATGAAACAAAACCCACACCAACGTTAACTACCTTCAGCAATGTCAACAAACCTTCTACACCATCAGAAACGTTAGAAACCCAGGTTTAATAATAAGTTATTTATATAGCACTTTTCTAAAACAATGTTACAAAATGCTTCACAAAAATAAAAACCGGACAAGGCAAAACATAAAGAGTAAGACCAAATAAGAGTAAAAATAAGTATAAATAAAAACAAATATCAAACATTTGTCAAAGCTTTCATCCAAAGAATAGTTTGAAGACGAGATTTAAAAGAAGCTAGAGTCTTGGTTTGTCTTAGGTCGACAGGAAGAGAGTTCCATAGTGTGGGGGCTCTAACAGCAAAAGCCCGAACACCCTTTGTGACAAACCGAGACCTGGCAATGACCAGCAGGGCTCCATCTGTGAATCTTAATGGTTGAGGGGGCACATACCAGGTTAACAAATTAGAAATGTATGTAAGTGCAAGACCACTTAAAGCCTTAAAAGTGAGCGTAAAATTTTAAAATCAATTCGAACTATAACAGGGAACCAGTGTATGGAGGCTAGCATAGGAGTTCTATGGTCATGCCTCTTTGTCCTGGTAATGAGCCAAGTAGCAGCATTTTGTACCGACTGCAGACGGTGGAGGGAGCCCTTGCTGTTACCATAATAAAGTACATTACAATAGTCAAACTGAGAATAGATAAAAGCATGTATAACTTTTTGCGGATCGGCAATTGATAAAAATTACCTAATTTTGGAGATTGGCTTGAGCTGGAGAAAGCATGACTGAACAACATGTTTGATTTGATTATCAAAATTTAGGTTAGCATCAAATTTTACCCCAACATTCCTAACAGACTGCTTAAGACTACCTGACAGACCACTAAGACTAGTAACAAAAGGGCTGATGGAATTTTCGGGACCGAACAGAATGACCTCAGACTTACATTAAATTTGAGAAAATGTTCGGACATCCAGAATTTAAAGTCAGTGAGGCAAGTTGTGAGATTTGCTAGGGCGCTAGGATCTGTGGGTTTTAGTGGCATGTATAACTTGGGTGTCAGCATAAAAATGGTAGACCACATCGTGATTTTGAATGACCTGGCCAAGAAGCAGCATGTATTAGGAAAGAGAAGGGGGCCAAGAACTGAGCCCTGAGGGACACCACAACTCAACTGAGCCACCGAGGAGGTAGAGTTACCCAGAACAACAGAAAACGTTTTGTTGCTGAGGGGAAAGCGTAATAAGATAAGACCCGATCCCTTGATGCCAACCCAAGTCTCTAAGCGATGTAAGAGGATGTTGTGATCGACAGTGTCAAAGTCAGCACTTAAGTCTAAAAGAACTAAAATCGAGCAGTCACCTCTGTCTGTAGTCAGCAGTAGGTCATTAGTGACCTTAACTAGAGCTGTCTCTGTACTATAAAGTGCACTAAAACCAGACTGGAAACTATTAAAAACACTTTTAGTGTTCATAAAAGAAATCAACTGAGAAGAAATTCCTCTCTTCAGAACCTTAGATAGAAAATGCAATTTGGAGGTTGGCCTGTAGTTACTTAGGGACAGGGGATCTAAATGAGGTTTCTTCAGCAATGGGTGAACAATGGCACGCTTAAAACTGTCTGGAAAAGAACCAGAGGCCTGAGAATTATTAAGAGTTTGCAGAATAACGGGGCTGATAGTAGAAAATACTTCCTTGTGGAATGGGAATGCTTAGTGGGAATGATGTCTAGGATGCAGGAGGAGCAGTTCATATCGGGTACTGTACTCTCTAACACTGAAATTGTAATTGGTTGGAACTGAGTGAAAGAGGTAGAATTAACATGGGGAATGGAACTAATGTCTGGCTGGATTTGGGACCTGATATTCTCCACCTTATTTACAAAATGAGGGAATAATTTTTCGGACAACTCAACTTCAGGTTCAAAAGGAGAAGTGGAGAGACATTGATAACAGAATCAGTTACCCTAAAGAGAACTTTAGGTCTTGGTTATTTCTTTAGTAGTTCAGAGAAGTATGTTGATCTCGCATCCTTAACTGCCTTCTGGTAAATTAATGTTTGGTTTTTAAGGGTGTTATGTGCTAATTCGGACTTGTTGACCTTCCATTGTCATTCTGATTTTCTGCAGAGTCTTCTAAGGGCACGGGTGTGATCATTCAGCCAGGGGAGGTTATTTGATTTTTGTTTCCTAGTTTTAAATGGTGCAGTTGGGTCGAGTATGGATCGGCACTGAACATTGAAACGGTGCATCTGGATTGTTGTTTTTTTCACATTCCTCTCCATTTCCAGCTGTTCTATACCTCTGTGGCAGATCTCCCACCAGCTGCAACGGTTGATGGCGGCTTGCATGCACACACACACACACACACACACATACGCACACACACGCATAAACACACACACGCATAAACACACACACGCACACATACAGAAACACACACACACACAGGGACGTGCTGTGAGCTGACATTTCCTCACTCGAAGATTTATTAGCCTACATAATTAAAATCTTGGGCCTCCCGGGCTTCACAGGCCAGACGGGCAGTGGGTCGGAGCTCTTCACCTCACTGCCCGTAAACGCCATCCCAAACTGACGGACGGGAAGCGTAGACGTGAACAACGAGGAAATGAAAGCACAAAAATAGAAAAGTCTGCATCATGATGAATATGGCGAATCCATGGCTGAAATGCAGGCTGAGTATCAGGGCTGATCTCGGATCAGTGGAGCAAACACAATGCGTAGGGTCGGTTTTGTTCTAAAACATCTTTGTGGGGTCAGACATGGTGTTAATCTGATTTTGCAGACCGTACATGACTTAATGCCTTTACGGAGAGAGAAGGTACCCCGTTAAACCGTCCTGAACACTGAAGAGAGTGAGATCAGTTGTTTTAAGACGTTTTGTCACGTGATCGCTTTAATGCAAATATTTGTTACGTAGTCATATTTTGTGTTGTCTTTTTTTTACTACTTTATTAATCCCCGTGGGGAAATTATTTCTCTACATTTAACCCATCCTAGCTGTGTAGCTAGGAGCAGTGGGCAGCACTGACCCCCAAGGTTGGGCAACCCCGGTGTTCAAACCCAGGACCTTCTTGCTTCTTGAATGTGTTTTAGGTATTGGTTCATGTTTTTGTCCCCACTACTACCATTGTTATACTATAACAGACTGTTTTGTGTGGTTGGGAGTATATTTGAATCTCCCCTTTGAACCAATACAGTTTTGACTGCTGGAGATGCCATGTGCAGCAAAATATTAGTCACTTGTATCATTAGATTAATGTTAATACTACTACTACTACTACTACTACTACTACTACTACTACTACTACTTTCAGCTGCTCCCGTTAGGGGGCGCCACAGTGGATCATCCGTTTCCATCTCTTCCTGTCCTCTGCATCTTCCTCTGTCACACCAGCCACCTGCATGTCCTCCCTCACCACATCCATAAACCTCCTCTTTGGCCTTCCTCTTCTCCTCTTCCCTGGCAGCTCCATATTCAGCATCCTTCTCCCAATATACCCAGCATCTCTCCTCCACACATGTCCACACCATCTCAACCTTGTCTCTCTTGCTTTGTCTCCAAACCGTCCAACCTGAGCTGTCCCTCTAATATACTCGTTCCTAATCCTGTCCTTCTTCATCACTCCCAATGCAAATCTTAGCATCTTCATCTCTGCCACCTCCAGCTCCTCCTCCTGTCTTTTCGTCAGTGCCACTGTCTCCAAACCATACAACATAGCTGGTCTCACTACCATCTTGTAGACCTTCCCTTTAACTCTTGCTGGTACCCTTCTGTCACACCTCACCATTGTCACACTTCCCTCATACATATCCTGCACCACTCCTACATACGTCTCTGCAACTCCCGACTTCCTCATACAATACCACACCTCCTCTCTCAGCACCCTGTCGTATGCTTTCTCTAAATCCACAAAGACACAATGCAACTCCTTCTGGCCTCCTCTATACTTCTCCATCAATACTCTCAAAGCAAACATCACATCTGTGGTGCTCTTTCATGGCATGAAACCATACTGCTGCTAATGATACTAACAATACTACTACTAACGATGATAGTAATAACAATAATAATAACAGAATGCCTCAGTTCCTTTTGGCTATAAATGTCATGAGGAATTGTTTCACTGCTTTAAACTGAAGGATGTAACCCTGTGTGGATGTGTGCATCGTCATATATAACATCAGTCACATGGTACATCTCATACGCTGGTGTCAGGATGTTCACATTCACTGTATTTTTGGGGAGTGGAAGGAAGATGTACATGAGCGTTTTGTCTCTGAGACTGGGCTCCCTGGAGTTGGTGGTGATGGTGGGTGAGGGGCTGTTGAAGTCGTCGGGGTAGTTTTGGTATTTCTGCCCTGGAGAGGCAGGATAGCTCCCGGGGCAGTGGTTTATTCCATGACCCCAAAGCCAGCCGATGTAAAGTGGGTCGCTGGAATGCAAGATGAGCAGAAGACTCATTAGAAAGCTTGTTCTGAAATTACTGGAGAGCTTATTAAAATGGAAAATGGCTACAGGCGAGGGTGCAAGTCCATGAATACTGGGATGGCATCCAGCGCCTTCGCTGTGCCCCCGCCCATAGGGTTAGTGGTTGGGTCAGGAAGGGCAGCCGATGTAAAAATTTGCCAAATCATTATGCGGATTGAAAAGACCATACCGGATCGGTCGAGGCTCCATACCGGATCGGTTGAGGCCCGGGTTAACAACGGCCGCCATTGGTGCTGTGCCCTCACAGGGTACCGATGGAAACTGTAAAATCCACTGTGGCGACCCCTGAGAAACAGGGAAAAGGTGAAATTAGAAAATGGCCGCAGTGATTAGAAATAATCTGTGAGTATATTCATGTCCTCTGTGATTAGCAGGAATCAGTTTATTAGACGGTTTACAGCTCAAGTTCTTCAGTAACGTGATTTGGATCTGGATTCATCGTTGGAGGTTCAAACCGGTGTGGATGAGTGCTGCCATTTTGTCACCTGATCTAAACTGATGCTAGCAGACCAGGGTTGGTGGAGCGAGATGTTCCATCAGTCTTTTGATTTACTGTGTTTTTTATTCACCTTAATCAGAGTTCATTCAACATGGCGGGTGGCAGTGAGCAGCGAGGTTGCTGGAACAAGAATAAAATGATGTTCCTGTTCAATAAAATAGAAGAGTTTAATATCCTAAAGTTTTTAGATGGGCAAAACGGACATTTTCCAACAAGTCTCGAAGACGATGTTGAAAGCCAGGTCACACGCAGCGCAACCTTCATTCCATAATTCGACTATCCAACAAGTCTTGTAAACTCTCGTTACTGACGAGATCCCATGTAGACACCGTAGTCACACGACCACCCTAGTTCATTATTCACCTTAATCAGATAACGGGCTGCATGATAACGATCCATGAGGCAGGATTTCTGCTTAGACTTTCAGGGTGTCCTGGTAGCGTAGCGGTCTATTCCGTTGCCCCCCCAACATGGGCCTCGCCGGTTCAAATCCCCGCCTTACCTCCGGCTTGGTCGGGCGTCCCTACAGACACAATTGGCCGTGTCTGCTGGTGGGAAGCCGGATGTGGGTGTGTGTCCCGGTCGCTGCACTAGCGCCTCCTCTGGTCGGTCAAGGTGTCTGTTCAGGAGGGAGGGGGAACTGGGGGGTAGCACGATCCTCCCAAATGCTACGTCCCCCTGGTGAAACTCCACTGTCAGGTGAAAAGAAGCGGCTGGCGACTCCACCTGTATCGGAGGAGACGTGGTAGTCTGCAGCCAAAGATGGCCTGTTTGACTCCCCGTTCAAACCAGCGTTCCTCCCTGTCAAGGATGTGCAACATCCTCATCCCTGAAAGGTGGCCACTGGTCTGTAGGTGGTGTAGACTGTGGAGTCCTGGGCTGACGTGTTGGCTCTCCCGTGTTGTGCCATCCTCTTGGCCAGCGTCTGTTTAGTTTCCCCGATGTTCAAGTCACCGCCGGCGGGCGTTGGTAAAATACACGTCTCAACCTTTCCGCCAAATACAGAATCGTGGAATTGTCGCCATCTTACAGTGCTGTGGTTGCTAACATTCCCAAATCCTCTGAATAGGACACATGGCCATTAAAACTCTAGTTAATGGTCACGCCCATATTTGCATATGAAACTGGTCATTGGTTTGGGTCGTTACTCCCTGTATGGTTTATAAGGGTGGGGGTACCTGCAGTCACTGTATTGTTTATAAGGGTGGGGGTACCTGCAGTCACTGTATTGTTTATAAGGGTGGGGTACCTGCAGTCACTGTATTGTTGATACGGGTGGGGACACCTGCAGTCACTGTATTGTTGATAAGGGTGGGGGTACCTGCAGCCACTGTATTGTTTATAAGGGTGGGGGTACCTGCAGCCACTGTATTGTTTATAAGGGTGGGGACACCTGCAGTCACTGTATTGTTTATGTATAAGGGTGGGGATACCTGCAGCCACTGTATTGTTTATAAGGGTGGGGTACCTGCAGTCACTGTATTGTTGATACGGGTGGGGACACCTGCAGTCACTGTATTGTTTATAAGGGTGGGGACACCTGCAGCCACTGTATTGTTTATAAGGGTGGGGGTACCTGCAGCCACTGTATGGTTTATAAGGGTGGGGTACCTGCAGTCACTGTATTGTTGATACGGGTGGGGACACCTGCAGTCACTGTATTGTTGATAAGGGTGGGGGTACCTGCAGTCACTGTATTGTTGATAAGGGTGGGGACACCTGCAGTCACTGTATTGTTGATAAGGGTGGGGGTACCTGCAGCCACTGTATTGTTTATAAGGGTGGGGGTACCTGCAGCCACTGTATTGTTTATAAGGGTGGGGACACCTGCAGTCACTGTATTGTTTATGTATAAGGGTGGGGATACCTGCAGCCACTGTATTGTTTATAAGGGTGGGGACACCTGCAGTCACTGTATTGTTGATACGGGTGGGGACACCTGCAGTCACTGTATTGTTTATAAGGGTGGGGACACCTGCAGCCACTGTATTGTTTATAAGGGTGGGGGTACCTGCAGCCACTGTATGGTTTATAAGGGTGGGGTACCTGCAGTCACTGTATTGTTTATAAGGGTGGGGGCACCTGCAGTCACTGTATTGTTTATAAGGGTGGGGACACCTGCAGCCACTGTATTGTTTATAAGGGTGGGGTACCTGCAGTTACTGTATTGTTTATAAGGGTGGGGTACCTGCAGTCACTGTATTGTTTATAAGGGTGGGGTACCTGCAGTTACTGTATTGTTTATAAGGGTGGGGGTACCTGCAGGCACTGTATTGTTTATAAGGGTGGGGACACCTGCAGCCACTGTATTGTTTATAAGGGTGGGGGTACCTGCAGCCACTGTATTGTTTATAAGGGTGGGGTACCTGCAGGCACTGTATTGTTTATAAGGGTGGGGGTACCTGCAGTCACTGTATTGTTTATAAGGGTGGGGACACCTGCAGTCACTGTATTGTTGATAAGGGTGGGGGTACCTGCAGCCACTGTATTGTTTATAAGGGTGGGGGTACCTGCAGTCACTGTATTGTTGATAAGGGTGGGGGTACCTGCAGTCACTGTATTGTTGATAAGGGTGGGGACACCTGCAGTCACTGTATTGTTTATAAGGGTGGGGTACCTGCAGGCACTGTATTGTTGATAAGGGTGGGGACACCTGCAGCCACTGTATTGTTTATAAGGGTGGGGACACCTGCAGTCACTGTATTGTTTATGTATAAGGGTGGGGATACCTGCAGCCACTGTATGGTTTATAAGGGTGGGGGTACCTGCAGCCACTGTATGGTTTATAAGGGTGGGGACACCTGCAGTCACTGTATTGTTTATAAGGGTGGGGATACCTGCAGTCACTGTATTGTTTATAAGGGTGGGGACACCTGCAGCCACTGTATGGTTTATAAAGGTGGGGACACCTGCAGTCACTGTATTGTTTATAAGGGTGGGGACACCTGCAGTCACTGTATGGTTTATAAGGGTGGGGGTACCTGCAGCCACTGTATGGTTTATAAGGGTGGGGTACCTGCAGCCACTGTATTGTTTATAAGGGTGGGGGTACCTGCAGGCACTGTATTGTTTATAAGGGTGGGGTACCTGCAGCCACTGTATGGTTTATAAGGGTGGGGTACCTGCAGCCACTGTATGGTTTATAAGGGTGGGGTACCTGCAGTCACTATATTGTTTATAAGGGTGGGGTACCTGCAGTCACTATATTGTTTATAAGGGTGGGGACACCTGCAGCCACTGTATTGTTTATAAGGGTGGGGACACCTGCAGTCACTGTATTGTTTATTAGGGTGGGGATACCTGCAGGCACTGTATTGTTTATAAGGGTGGGGTCACCTGCAGTCACTGTATTTTTTATAAGGGTGGGGACACCTGCAGGCACTGTATTGTTTATAAGGGTGGGGACACCTGCAGGCACTGTATTGTTTATAAGGGTGGGGTCACCTGCAGTCACTGTATTGTTTATAAGGGTGGGGACACCTGCAGTCACTGTATTGTTTATAAGGGTGGGGTACCTGCAGTCACTGTATTGTTTATAAGGGTGGGGTACCTGCAGCCACTGTATTGTTTATAAGGGTGGGGACACCTGCAGTCACTGTATTGTTTATAAGGGTGGGGACACCTGCAGCCACTGTATTGTTTATAAGGGTGGGGTACCTGCAGCCACTGTATGGTTTATAAGGGTGGGGTACCTGCAGCCACTGTATTGTTTATAAGGGTGGGGGTACCTGCAGGCACTGTATTGTTTATAAGGGTGGGGTACCCGCAGCCACTGTATGGTTTATAAGGGTGGGGTACCTGCAGCCACTGTATGGTTTATAAGGGTGGGGTACCTGCAGTCACTGTATTGTTTATAAGGGTGGGGGTACCTGCAGCCACTGTATTGTTTATAAGGGTGGGGGTACCTGCAGGCACTGTATTGTTTATAAGGGTGGGGGTACCTGCAGGCACTGTATTGTTTATAAGGGTGGGGACACCTGCAGCCACTGTATTGTTTATAAGGGTGGGGGTACCTGCAGTCACTGTATTGTTGATAAGGGTGGGGGTACCTGCAGTCGCTGTATTGTTTATAAGGGTGGGGACACCTGCAGTCGCTGTATTGTTTATAAGGGTGGGGACACCTGCAGTCACTGTATTGTTTATAAGGGTGGGGTACCTGCAGTTGCTGTATTGTTTATAAGGGTGGGGTACCTGCAGCCACTGTATTGTTTATAAGGGTGGGGACACCTGCAGGCACTGTATTGTTTATAAGGGTGGGGACACCTGCAGGCACTGTATTGTTTATAAGGGTGGGGTCACCTGCAGTCACTGTATTGTTTATAAGGGTGGGGACACCTGCAGTCACTGTATTGTTTATAAGGGTGGGGTACCTGCAGTCACTGTATTGTTTATAAGGGTGGGGTACCTGCAGCCACTGTATTGTTTATAAGGGTGGGGACACCTGCAGGCACTGTATTGTTTATACGGGTGGGGGCACCTGCAGCCACTGTATTGTTTATAAGGGTGGGGGTACCTGCAGTCACTGTATTGTTTATAAGGGTGGGGACACCTGCAGGCACTGTATTGTTTATAAGGGTGGGGACACCTGCAGGCACTGTATTGTTTATAAGGGTGGGGTCACCTGCAGTCACTGTATTGTTTATAAGGGTGGGGACACCTGCAGTCACTGTATTGTTTATAAGGGTGGGGTACCTGCAGTCACTGTATTGTTTATAAGGGTGGGGGTACCTGCAGTCGCTGTATTGTTTATAAGGGTGGGGATACCTGCAGTCGCTGTATTGTTTATAAGGGTGGGGACACCTGCAGTCACTGTATTGTTTATAAGGGTGGGGTACCTGCAGTTGCTGTATTGTTTATAAGGGTGGGGTACCTGCAGCCACTGTATTGTTTATAAGGGTGGGGTACCTGCAGTTGCTGTATTGTTTATAAGGGTGGGGTACCTGCAGCCACTGTATTGTTTATAAGGGTGGGGTACCTGCAGCCACTGTATTGTTTATAAGGGTGGGGGTACCTGCAGTCACTGTATGGTTTATAAGGGTGGGGTACCTGCAGTTGCTGTATGGTTTATAAGGGTGGGGTACCTGCAGCCACTGTATTGTTTATAAGGGTGGGGTACCTGCAGTTGCTGTATGGTTTATAAGGGTGGGGTACCTGCAGCCACTGTATTGTTTATAAGGGTGGGGATACCTGCAGTCGCTGTATTGTTTATAAGGGTGGGGACACCTGCAGTCACTGTATTGTTTATAAGGGTGGGGACACCTGCAGCCACTGTATTGTTTATAAGGGTGGGGTACCTGCAGTTGCTGTATTGTTTATAAGGGTGGGGGTACCTGCAGCCACTGTATTGTTTATAAGGGTGGGGTACCTGCAGGCACTGTATTGTTTATAAGGGTGGGGGTACCTGCAGTCACTGTATGGTTTATAAGGGTGGGGTACCTGCAGTTGCTGTATTGTTTATAAGGGTGGGGTACCTGCAGCCACTGTATTGTTTATAAGGGTGGGGTACCTGCAGCCACTGTATTGTTTATAAGGGTGGGGGTACCTGCAGCCACTGTATGGTTTATAAGGGTGGGGTACCTGCAGCCACTGTATTGTTTATAAGGGTGGGGGTACCTGCAGGCACTGTATTGTTTATAAGGGTGGGGTACCTGCAGCCACTGTATGGTTTATAAGGGTGGGGTACCTGCAGCCACTGTATGGTTTATAAGGGTGGGGGTACCTGCAGTCACTGTATTGTTTATAAGGGTGGGGTACCTGCAGCCACTGTATTGTTTATAAGGGTGGGGTACCTGCAGTCAGCTGAGACTGAAGAGGTGACATAGGTGATGGGTTAAAGTTAATGCATACAGGGGAAATGTGAGCAGTTAAGATGGAGGATGCTTGGACGGGGACGGTTAATGTGGGAGGTTGGGGACATGGTGGACTTGGTGAGTTCCTGGTTAAGAGGATCCTCCAGCGGGGCGTCCTGTCTCTCCTAAAGGGAAAACAAAAGTACAGACCTGTATCGACCTCACACCTTCGATTCTCACCCGAGCCATCGCCTGTTATCTGTAAATGAAACGCTCAGTAGAAGATAAGTCACTGATACGTCCCCGCTGGACGTCACTCGGTCGCTGTCGATGGACTGAGGACACACAAGAGGACTAAAGACGGCTGAACAACACCGACAAAACCACAGCTGCTGGGTTGAAAAGTTGTTCTTTAAACTTTGGTTTTGTTTTATTTTATTTTATTTGTTCTTTTGGTGCACGCTGTGGAAAACCACCCCGAGCACTATGAACATCTCAGTTTCATCTCTGTTTCATCTGTTTTATCTCTCTTTCATCTCTGTTTCATCTGTTTTATCTCTCTTTCATCTCAGTTTAATCTGTTTTATCTCCCTTTCATCTCAGTTTTATCTGTTTTAGCTCAATTTCATCTCAGTTTCGTCTCAGTTTTGTCTCAGTTTCATCTGTTTTATCTCCCTTTCATCTCAGTTTTATCTCTGTTTAATCTGTTTTATCCCTCTTTTATCCAAGTTTCATCTCAATTTAATCTGTTTTATCTCTCTTTCATCTCAGTTTAATCTGTTTTATCTCTTTCATCTCAGTTTAATCTGTTTTATCTCTCTTTCATCTCTGTTTAATCTGTTTTATCTCTCTTTCATCTCAGTTTTATCTCAGTTTAATCTGTTTTATATCTTTCATCTCAGTTTCATCTCAATGTAATCTGTTTTATCTCAGTTTCATCTCAGTTTCATCTCAGTTTAATCTGTTTTATCTCCCTTTTATCTCAGTTTCATCTCAGTTTAATCTGTTTTATCTCCCTTTTATCTAAATTTCATCTCTGTTTAATCTGTTTTATCTCCCTTTTATCTAAGTTTCATCTCTGTTTAATCTGTTTTATCTCTCTTTCATCTCGGTTTCATCTCAGTTTATTCTGTTTTATCTTCCTTTTATCTAAGTTTCATCTCTGTTTAATCCGTTTTCATCTCCCTTTCAACTCTGTTTAATCTGTTTTATCTTCCTTTTATCTCAGTTTCACCTCTGTTTAATCTGTTTTATCTTCCTTTTGTCACAGTTTCATATCTGTTTAATCCGTTTTCATCTCCCTTTCATCTCTGTTTAATCTGTTTTATCTCCCTTTTATCTCAGTTTAATCTCTGTTTGATCTGTTTTATCTCCCTTTCATCTCCGTTTAATCTGTTTTATCTCTCTTTTATCTGTTTCATCTCTGCTTAATGTTTTATCTCCGCTTTGTCTTAGTTTCATCTCTGTTTAATCTGTTGTATCTTCCTTTTATCTCAGTTTCACCTCTGTTTAATCTGTTTTATCTCAGTTTCATCTCTGTTGAATCTGTTTTATCTCAGTTTCATCTCTGTTGAATCTGTTTTAGCTCAATTTTATCTCAGTTTCATCTCTGTTGAATCTGTTGTATCTCTCCTTTATCTCAGTTTCATCTTTGTTTAATCTGTTTTATCTTAATTTTATTTTAGTTTCCTCTCTGCTTAATCTGTTTTATCTCCCTTTTATCTGTTTCATCTTTTTTATCTCCCTTTTATCTCAGTTTCAATTCTGTTTAATCTGTTTTATCTCCCTTTTATCTCAGTTTCAATTCTGTTTAATCTGTTTTATCTCCCTTTTATCTCCGTTTCAATTCTGTTTAATCTGTTTTATCATCCTTTTCTCTTAGTTTAATCTCTGTTTAATCTGTTTTATCTCAGTTTCATCTCTGTTTAATCTATTTTATCTCCCTTTTATCACAGTTTCATCTCTGTTTAATCTGGTTTATTTCCCTTTTATCTCAATGTCAACTCTGTTTAATCTGTTTTATCTTCCTTTTATCTCAGTTTCATCTCTGTTTAATCTGTTTTATATCCCTTTTATCTCCATTTCATCTCTGTTTAAATCTCTTTTATCTCCCTTTTATTTCAGTTTATCTCTGTTTCATCTTGTTTTATCGCCGTTTCATCTCAGTTTAATCTGGTTTATCTCCCTTCAATCTCAGTTTCATTCTTCATAAAGCAGAGATTGACCTCATTGACCCAGATCTTTATTTCAAATGCCTTTTATTTCGACACTGATCTTTGAACCAGTAAGTCAACCAGGACGTATTTGAGGACTTTTCTCATACAGAATTTCTGTCCGGCTTTCTGGCTCAAAGGGGGAAAATGGAAAAGGACCGCCTTTATGTCCAGTAAGGTCATCTTTAGGTCTTTTCCTCACAAAACAGAAAAACAAACATGGTCTTCGAAGACAGAGTTTTGATTTAGCGTTAGCCTCAGGTTTATTTGTTATAAGTGTAAATTGAGGAATTTGAGGCGCAACATTTGATAAAAAAAAATGTGAATTTTGGTTCAAAGGGCTTCAGTATTCCCCTGTAGAGGGTAAAATAGTTTGAGAGCTGACTGTAGTTTAACCCAGAAATGTCTACAGGTAGCAGGTTTAATTTCCGGGTCATCGTCTGCTCCCGGTGTGACAGGCGCTCTGAGCCTTGGTTCAAAATAAGAGTTTTATGTCTCGACAGGTGAGTGTGTTTCTAACTCATCTCACAGAGGAAAAAGCTTCCTGTTTGTCTTTCTAATGATGGACTCACCTGCAGCGCTTCCTCTTCCTCTTCCAGTTTTCCTGTGATTGGCAGGTTTCCGTCACGCTGCACAACTGGACTCGCCGTCCGTCGATCCAAGCAACAGGAAATTAAAAACAGAAAGACGCACGAGGCCCATGCACATGGACCAGCACATGGACGACTCGGCACCGTCTGTTTAATGGGGGACAGACAGACTGACGGACGTGTGAGGAAAGTGGTGCAACTTCAAAACCACCGAATGTGACGAAGCGTCGGTCGTCTCTCCGTCTGAAGGTCATAAATTGTTGGTTTTGTGGAACTGACGACAAATCCTCTTCCTCACGTAGAGGGAAGGCTATAAATGGGGAGGCCCCTGTCGGCCATGGGGACTGGTGCTGCGTTGCTGAGGAAGAAGAGTCAGAGTCATGTTTAATGGCCGTGTAGGTTTGCACCTACGTGGCCTGTGACTCCGGTTTCGTGGCTCTCTCAGTGTACTTACGCAGAATAACAACACGACAACACAACAATCTCCACATACTATATACACAAGGACTGACTTATACAGGGGAAATAAGAGGTGGTAAGGTGCAATGGTGGAGAGAAGATATCAGAGATGCTGAAATACATGTTAGCAGGTTACTTACATGTACCAGTATACATACAATATACGGTACAGTATATACAACACGTACTGTACAGTATATACAACACGTACAGTACAGTATGTACAACATGTACATTACAGTATATACAACAAGTACAGTACAGTATATACAACATGTACAGTGCAGTATATACAACACATACAGTGCAGTATATGCAACAAGTACAGTGCCGTATATACAACATGTACAGTGCAGTATATACAGCATGTACAATACAGTATATACAACATGTACAGTACAGTATATACAACACATACAGTGCAGTATATGCAACAAGTACAGTGCCGTATATACAACATGTACAGTGCAGTATATACAGCATGTACAGTACAGTATATACAACACGTACAGTGCAGTATATGCAACAAGTACAGTGCCGTATATACAACATGTACAGTGCAGTATATACAGCATGTACAATACAGTATATACAACATGTACAATACAGTATATACAACAAGTACAATACAGTATATACAACACGTACAGTGCAGTATATACAACACATACAGTACAGTATATACAACAAGTACAGTGCAGTATATACAGCACGTACAGTACAGTATATACAACAAGTACAGTACCGTATATACAACAAGTACAGTGCAGTATATACAACATGTACAGTACAGTATATACAACAAGTACAATACAGTATATGCAACAAGTACAGTACAGTATATAGTACAGCACGTATAATGCAGTATATACAACACGTACAATACAGTATATACAGCACGTACAATACAGTATATACAACAAGTACAGTGCAGTATATGCAATAAGTACAATACAGTATATACAGCACGTACAGTACAGTATATAGTACAGCACGTACAGTACAGTATATAGTACAGCACGTACAGTGCAGTATATAGTACAGCACGTACAGTACAGTATATACAACAAGTACAGTACAGTATATAGTACAGCACGTACAGTACAGTATATAGTACAGCACGTACAGTACAGTATATACAACAAGTACAGTACAGTATATAGTACAGCACGTACAGTGCAGTATATAGTACAGCACGTACAGTACAGTGTATACACCATGGTTGGATGTGTCGACAGTGTGAAGTGTTCATCTGAATGAGAGCTCATATGGGAAGAAAGTGTTTTCATATCTGGGTGTTTTGGGGTACAGGGCTCTGTAGCGCCTACCAGAGGGGAGGAGTTGGAACAGGCTGTGACCAGGGTGTGACGGGTCTGCCTCGACTCGTTTCCTGAGTCTGGAGGCGGATAAGTCCTGAATGGAGGGCAGGTTGGCACCAGGGATTTCCTCTGCAGACCTGGTAACTGTCCGTTGTGGTCTGTCCCTGTCCTGGTTGGTCCCGATCCGAACCACACGGCGGTGGACCTGCAGAGGACAGACCGGATTATTGCGGTGTAAAAGAAGGCCTCTTTGTTTTGTCATTGTGTTCTGACAGTGAGCGTGTTCTCTACATGTAACCCATCCTATTGTGTAGGAGCAGTGGGCAGCTGCAGCGCCCCGGGACCACCTCCAGTTCTTCTGCCTACTGCCTTGCTCAGGGGCACAGACAGGAGTATTATCCCTAACATGCGTGTCTTTCTGATGGTGGGAGGAAACCGGAGCCCCTGGAGGAACCCCCACTGCAGACACGGGGAGAACATGCACACTCCACACAGAGAGGACCTGGGACGGCCCGGGGTTCGAACCCAGGACCTTCTTGCTGCTAGGTAACAGTGCTGACCGCTGGGCCACCGTGTCATAGAGAAGGATATAACAAACACATGTCTTGATGACTGACCAGCTCACTTTGCTAAAGCTAAAGTTGGATCCAACTTGTGATTTCTTGACAATATCACACAGGTGCATATGTGTGTGTGTGTGTGTGTGTGTGTGTGTGTGTGTGTGTGTGTGTGTTCACGGGACTATGAGTGTGAGTCCGTGGGTTGTTCATATTCGGTGTAGGTCACGTGCGGGTTTCCTGATGTTATCTGGTGGAGATCTTTGGACATGAAGGTAACATTCAAGATGTTTCTCATTATTTGAATATTACAAACGTTTTCATGTTACGATATTTATTGATGTCAGTGCTTTGGTCTAAAAAGGTGCAACAGCTGTTGAGAACAACTATAGGTAGATTGGATTAGATTAGATTAATTAGATTAGGTGAGATTAGATTAATTAGATTAGATTAGGTGAGGTTAGATTAATTAAATTAGGTGAGATTACATTAGATTAATTAGATTAGATCAGATCAAATGAGATTAGATCAAATCAGATTAGATCAGATTAGGTGAGATTAGATTAGAAGAGATGAGATTAATTAGATTAGATCAGATCAAATGAGATTAGATCAAATCAGATTAGATCAGATTAGGTGAGATTAGATTAGAAGAGATGAGATTAATTAGATTAGATCAGGCGAGATTAATTCGATTAGATTAGGTGAGATTAGATTAGGTGAGGTTAGATTAATTAGATTAGATCAGATTAGGTGAGATTAGGTCAAATCAGATTAGATCAGATTAGATCAAATTAGATCTAATTAGATCAGATTAGATTAGATTTTAACGCTCTCTGTTGGGGAAACGAGTCACTGCAGCATCAGATAACAGTAGACTGCCCCCCCCCCCAAAAAGAGGGATTAAATGGTCATGATAACTGGTATTAGACGTATCAATAAGCGGGTGTCCGGGTCATGTAGCAGTCTATTCCTTTGCCTACCAACACGGGGATCGCCGGTTCGAATCCCTGTGTTGCCTCCGGCTTGGTCGGGCCTCCCTACAGACACAATTGGCCGTATCTGCGGGTGGGAAGCCGGATGTGGGTGTGTGTCGCTGTGGTCTCTGCACTAGCGCCCCCTCTGGTCGGTTGGGACGCCTGTTCGGGGGGGGTGGGGACTGGGGGGAGTAGCGTGATCCTCCCACTTGCTACGTCCCCCTGGTGAAACTCCTCACTGTCAGGTGAAAAGAAGCAGCCGGTGACTCCACATGTATGGGAGGAGGCATGTGGTAGTCTGCAGCCCTCCCCGGATCAGCAGAGGGGGTGGAGCAGAGACCGGGACGGCCCGGAAGAGAGTGGGGTAATTGGCCGGATACGACCGGGGAGAAAAAAGGGGGGAACCCCAAAAAAAGTGTCAATAAATATCATTCTCATCTTGCCGTCAACATCTACTTCCTGAAGCTGTGTTTCAGCAGCAAGCAGAAACCTGCTGAGCTGACCGGGTGCCGGACTCTAAGCGGGTCAGACGAAATGGAAACCAGCACGTAGACCGGACCCTGCAGATGAGCTGCACAGATCTGCCACCTTCGTCTTGAAGGACACGTTGGAGAATGGATGACTTATCCCTCTTTACCCAAACACAGGTCCGAATCCTACCCAACACCCACCAGCCCTCTCATAGACACACACACACACACACACACACAGACACACACACACACACACACACACACACACACACACACACACACACACACACACACACACACACACACACACACACAATCTGCTGCTTACTTCTTTTTTTGTTGGAATTTCCCCCCTTTTTCTCCCCAATTGTATCCGGCCAATTCCCCCCCTCTTCCGGGCCGTCCCGGTCTCTGCTCCACCCCCTCCGCCGATCCGGGGAGGGCTGCAGACCACCACATGTCTCCTCCCATACATGTGGAGTCACCAGCCGCTTCTTTTCACCTGACAGGGAGGAGTTTCACCAGGGGGACGTAGCGCGTGAGAGGATCACGCTATTCCCCCCAGTTCCCCCTCCTCCCGACCGACCAGAGGAGGCGCTAGTGCAGCTTCAGGACACATACCCGCATCTGGCTTCCCACCCGCGGACACGGCCAACTGTGTCTGTAGGGACGCCCGACCAAGCCGGAGGCAACACGGGGATTCGAACCGGTGAGCCCTGTGTTGGTAGGCAACAGAATAGACCGCCACGCCACCCGGACACCACGCCGCCACTTTCTTAACCACACACACACATTCACAAACACACACAAACACGACAACCACTCACTTTAATGCCCCGTAGCTTCGCTCCGTCTTGCTCTCATGTGACTTACATGTCCATGTACAGGTGGTCCGCCTGATTGATTGACTGATTGATTGACTGATTGATTGACTGATTGATTGACTGATTGATTGACTGATTGATTGACTGATTGATTGAGTGATCTATACACCGTAAATAGCTCCAGTTAAGTAGCTGGATCGTACCGTACCGTGTCGTTGTATTGATGGCTGTAGGTAATTGTCTTCGTTAGGTTCGAGTCCCACGGGGTAAACGTGACGTATCGGGTACGAGCCAGAGGGTGGCGCAGCAGAGCACGCCCGCCGTACTCGTGTATACCACGTGACGCGTGTGTGTCAGCGTTCCGTTTGATCTCGCTTCCCTCGGCGCCCACCGGTGGGGAAACAAAGCGCCCCCGCCTGGTCATCACGCATTTATGACGTGCACGTCAATCAACGGTCTCGTTCCTCGCCCCGTGTTACTTCCCCACGTTTAATGACGAGGTCGTTCCCGGCGACCATGATGGAGGACACGGGCTGATGGTCACGGTAGAGCTCCCAGAGCTCCCAGAGCTCCCAGAGCTCAGGCAAACCAGTCGTCCTATAACACGTCTCTGCAAAGGACACTTAGATAAAACGATACCGGTAGAACCACAAGCACCTGACCTTCCTCATGTCCTTATATAGACATTTACTGTAGTAGCTATCACCACATATACATCCATCACCCATCCATCCATTATCCATCATCCATCATCCACCCATTAGCCAAACCATTATCCATCCATCCATCCACGGCTCAGGGACTGGGGTAATTGGCCAAGTATAATGGAGGAGAAAAAGGGGGGGAAATCCTAAAAAAAGATAAAATAAAAAAAACTGTGACAGTGGACATAAAGTCTATCATCAAAAATCAGATTTCCTAAAATATATGTCACATCTAATTTCCGTGCGCATGCGCCCAACCGGTAACAGAAACACAACATCGTCCAGCACGGTGGATTCATATCCACGTTTTGCTCCTTGGTGGTGTGGTGGATTCATATCCATGTTTTGTTCCTTGGCGGTGTGGTGGATTCATATCCACGTTTTGTTCCTTGGTGGTGTGGTGGATTCATATCCACGTTTTGCTCCTTGGTGGTGCGGTGGATTCATATCCACGTTTTGTTCCTTGGTGGTTCGGTGGATTCATATCCACGTTTTGTTCCTTGGTGGTGTGGTGGATTCATATCCACGTTTTGCTCCTTGGTGGTGTGGTGGATTCATATCCACGTTTTGCTCCTTGGTGGTGCGGTGGATTCATATCCACGTTTTGCTCCTTGGTGGTTCGGTGGATTCATATCCACGTTTTGTTCCTTGGTGGTTCGGTGGATTCATATCCACGTTTTGTTCCTTGGCGGTGTGGTGGATTCATATCCACGTTTTGCTCCTTGGTGGTGTGGTGGATTCATATCCACGTTTTGCTCCTTGGTGGTGCGGTGGATTCATATCCACGTTTTTCTCCTTGGTGGTTCGGTGGATTCATATCCACGTTTTGCTCCTTGGTGGTTCGGTGGATTCATATCCACGTTTTGCTCCTTGGTGGTGCGGTGGATTCATATCCATGTTTTGTTCCTTGGCGGTGTGGTGGATTCATATCCACGTTTTGTTCCTTGGTGGTGTGGTGGATTCATATCCACGTTTTGTGCCTTGGTGGTGTGGTGGATTCATATCCACGTTTTGCTCCTTGGTGGTGTGGTGGATTCATATCCACGTTTTGTTCCTTGGTGGTGTGGTGGATTCATATCCACGTTTTGTGCCTTGGTGGTGTGGTGGATTCATATCCACGTTTTGCTCCTTGGTGGTTCGGTGGATTCATATCCACGTTTTGCTCCTTGGTGGTGTGGTGGATTCATATCCACGTTTTGCTCCTTGGTGGTGTGGTGGATTCATATCCACGTTTTGCTCCTTGGTGGTTCGGTGGATTCATATCCACGTTTTGCTCCTTGGTGGTTCGGTGGATTCATATCCACGTTTTGTTCCTTGGTGGTTCGGTGGATTCATATCCACGTTTTGCTCCTTGGTGGTTCGGTGGATTCATATCCACGTTTTGCTCCTTGGTGGTTCGGTGGATTCATATCCACGTTTTGCTCCTTGGTGGTTCGGTGGATTCATATCCACGTTTTGCTCCTTGGTGGTTCGGTGGATTCATATCCACGTTTTGCTCCTTGGTGGTTCGGTGGATTCATATCCACGTTTTGCTCCTTGGTGGTTCGGTGGATTCATATCCACGTTTTGCTCCTTGGCGGTTCGGTGGATTCATATCCACGTTTTGTTCCTTGGTGGTGTGGTGGATTCATATCCATGTTTTGTTCCTTGGCGGTTCGGTGGATTCATATCCATGTTTTGTTCCTTGGCAGTTCGGTGGATTCATATCCATGTTTTGTTCCCTGGCCGTCGGCAGCAGCTTTCCTCGCCAGAGAAAATGGTGGGCAGGTTAACGTTTCCCCCAGATGTCAGACAGTTATATTCAGCCTGATGTCAGGAAGAGGAGACGAAACCCGCAAGTCCTCCTTCTCCTTAGAAGCTTGTTTTTTGGCTCAAAGGAACAATGTAGACTAGACTAGACTAGACTAGACTAGACTAGAACAGACTAGACTAGAATAGACTAGAACAGGAATCAGGAACACTTTATTTGTCATTTCATTTCATGTGCGAAAGTACATGAAATGAAACGACATACCATTTCCCCCAGCCCACAGCAGTGCAACACAAAGACAAAAACACACCCAATACTACAAGAACACACATATCCACACTAACACACATATCCAAACTAACACACATATCCACACTAACACACATATCCACACTAACACACATATCCACACCAACACACATATCCACACCAACACACATATCCACACTAACACACATATCCACACTAACACACATATCCAAACTAACACACATATCCACACTAACACACATATCCACACTAACACACATATCCACACTAACACACATATCCAAACTAACACACATATCCACACTAACACACATATCCACACTAACACACATATCCACACTAACACACATATCCACACTAACACACATATCCACACTAACACACGTATCCACACTAACACACGTATCCACACTAACACACGTATCCACACTGACACACGTATCCACACTGACACACGTATCCACACTAACACACGTATCCAAACTAACACACATATCCACACTAACACACATATCCACACTAACACACGTATCCAAACTAACACACATATCCACACTAACACATATCCACACTAACACACGTATCCAAACTAACACACATATCCACACTAACACACATATCCACACTAACACACGTATCCAAACTAACACACATATCCACACTAACACACGTATCCACACTAACACACGTATCCAAACTAACACACGTATCCACACTAACACACATATCCACACTAACACACGTATCCACACTAACACACGTATCCACACTAACACACGTATCCAAACTAACACACATATCCACACTAACACACATATCCACACTAACACACATATCCACACTAACACACATATCCAAACTAACACACATATCCACACTAACACACATATCCACACTAACACACATATCCACACTAACACACATATCCACACTAACACACATATCCAAACTAACACACATATCCACACTAACACACATATCCACACTAACACACGTATCCAAACTAACACACATATCCACACTAACACACATATCCACACTAACACACGTATCCAAACTAACACACATATCCACACTAACACACATATCCACACTAACACACATATCCACACTAACACACATATCCAAACTAACACACATATCCACACTAACACACATATCCACACTAACACACGTATCCAAACTAACACACATATCCACACTAACACACATATCCACACTAACACACGTATCCAAACTAACACACATATCCACACTAACACACATATCCACACTAACACACGTATCCAAACTAACACACATATCCACACTAACACACATATCCACACTAACACATATCCACACTAACACACATATCCACACTAACACACATATCCAAACTAACACACATATCCACACTAACACACATATCCACACTAACACACGTATCCAAACTAACACACATATCCACACTAACACACATATCCACACTAACACACGTATCCAAACTAACACACATATCCACACTAACACACATATCCACACTAACACATATCCACACTAACACACATATCCACACTAACACACGTATCCAAACTAACACACATATCCACACTAACACACATATCCACACTAACACACATATCCACACTAACACACGTATCCAAACTAACACACATATCCACACTAACACACATATCCACACTAACACACATATCCACACTAACACACGTATCCAAACTAACACACATATCCACACTAACACACATATCCACACTAACACACATATCCAAACTAACACACATATCCACACTAACACACATATCCACACTAACACACGTATCCACACTAACACACGTATCCAAACTAACACACATATCCACACTAACACACATATCCAAACTAACACACATATCCACACTAACACACATATCCACACTAACACACATATCCACACTAACACATATCCACACTAACACACATATCCACACTAACACACATATCCACACTAACACACATATCCACACTAACACATATCCACACTAACACACATATCCACACTAACACACGTATCCAAACTAACACACATATCCACACTAACACACATATCCACACTAACACACATATCCACACTAACACACGTATCCAAACTAACACACATATCCACACTAACACACATATCCACACTAACACACGTATCCAAACTAACACACATATCCACACTAACACACATATCCACACTAACACATATCCACACTAACACACATATCCACACTAACACACGTATCCAAACTAACACACATATCCACACTAACACACATATCCACACTAACACACATATCCACACTAACACACGTATCCAAACTAACACACATATCCACACTAACACACATATCCACACTAACACACATATCCACACTAACACACATATCCACACTAACACACATATCCACACTAACACACATATCCACACTAACACACGTATCCAAACTAACACACATATCCACACTAACACACATATCCACACTAACACACGTATCCACACTAACACACGTATCCACACTAACACACGTATCCACACTAACACACGTATCCACACTAACACACATATCCAAACTAACACACATATCCAAACTAACACACATATCCACACTAACACACATATCCACACTAACACACATATCCAAACTAACACACATATCCACACTAACACACATATCCACACTAACACACATATCCACACGAACACACATATCCACACTAACACACATATCCACACTAACACACATATCCACACTAACACACGTATCCACACTAACACACATATCCACACTAACACACATATCCACACTAACACACTTATCCAAACTAACACACATATCCAAACTAACACACATATCCACACTAACACACATATCCACACTAACACACATATCCACACTAACACACATATCCACACTAACACACGTATCCAAACTAACACATATATCCACACTAACACACATATCCAAACTAACACACATATCCAAACTAACACACATATCCAAACTAACACACATATCCACACTAACACACATATCCACACTAACACACATATCCACACTAACACACATATCCAAACTAACACACATATCCAAACTAACACACATATCCACACTAACACACATATCCAAACTAACACACATATCCACACTAACACACATATCCACACTAACACACATATCCACACGGACACACATATCCACACTGACACACATATCCACACTAACACACTTATCCAAACTAACACACATATCCAAACTAACACACATATCCAAACTAACACACATATCCACACTGACACACATCCACACTAACACACATATCCACACTAACACACATATCCAAACTAACACACATATCCACACTAACACACATATCCACACTAACACACGTATCCACACTAACACACGTATCCAAACTAACACACATATCCACACTAACACACATATCCAAACTAACACACATATCCACACTAACACACATATCCACACTAACACACATATCCACACTAACACATATCCACACTAACACACATATCCACACTAACACACATATCCACACTAACACACATATCCACACTAACACATATCCACACTAACACACATATCCACACTAACACACGTATCCAAACTAACACACATATCCACACTAACACACATATCCACACTAACACACATATCCACACTAACACACATATCCAAACTAACACACATATCCACACTAACACACATATCCACACTAACACACATATCCAAACTAACACACATATCCACACTAACACACATATCCACACTAACACACATATCCACACTAACACACATATCCACACTAACACATATCCACACGAACACACGTATCCAAACGACACATATCCACACTAACACACATATCCACACTAACACACATATCCACACTAACACACATATCCACACTAACACACATATCCAAACTAACACACATATCCAAACTAACACACATATCCACACTAACACACATATCCAAACTAACACACATATCCACACTAACACACATATCCACACTAACACACATATCCACACTAACACACTTATCCAAACTAACACACATATCCAAACTAACACACATATCCAAACTAACACACATATCCACACTGACACACATATCCACACTAACACACATATCCACACTAACACACATATCCAAACTAACACACATATCCAAACTAACACACATATCCAAACTAACACACATATCCACACTAACACACATATCCACACTAACACACATATCCACACTAACACACATATCCAAACTAACACACATATCCAAACTAAACAAACAAACAAACAAAATAATCACTGTTCAGGAGAATGGACACCAGCCAGGACGACTGTGGGAACCGCCGGTCTGCATGGGCTAGCAGTTAGCTTAGCCTGCCCCTCTTCCGCGTCCTGTCAGACCGCCCTCGGTGTTTCCTCCTCGGGTGCAGCTCTAAGCAGGGTCCGTGGTTCTTGGGCCCACCGGACGCAGCAGACCAGGCTCCCTCAGCTGATCCAGTACCAGCTCTCCCAGCCAGACACCCTCGACACACCTCCCCGCACTCCACACGACGACACCAAAAAACACCACAGTCAACACCAGGCGAGGCCACCGCCAGACCGCCCTCGGTGTTATGGGAGCTGCCGGTCTACATGGGCTAGCAGTTAGCTTAGCCTGCCCCGCTTCCGCATCCTGTCAGACCGCCTTCAGTGTTACCTCCTTGGTCGCAGCTCCAGGCAGGGTCCGTGGTCCCTGGGCCCACAGGACGCAGCAGACCAAGCTCTCCCAGCTGATCCAGCGCCAGCTCTCCCAGCCATCAAACGAAGACAAAGACACTGCATGGACGCTACCGGGTGAGGCCGCCGCAAACGTGAATTTGCGCTGCCAATAGATATGGTGAATAGATGACGTGAACTGATAAAACCGTGTTTTTACAGACAGTTTTGACCCTGGAAATCTCAGACATATTGAAACGTGTCTGATTCTGAAAATTATGACGTCATACACGTCCCCAACACAGAGGGCGTGGTAGTTTTGCAGTAACCTGACTCTACACAGACAGGGCGACAGAGCGTTGTCGTTCTTCTCAAGTCTCAGCGAGTCTTATTCTTCCGCTTCAACATCGGCAGACTCTTCCACGCAATCCAAGACCACAATTACCTAGTTTCTGGTCTTCAGCGGAAACGGGAGCCTCACCTGAATCCACCCGGCGGGAGCAGACAAAGAAGAAAATCTCCCCCTCGAGCCTCTTTACCTCCGTCATGTCCCCCTCGCTTTTAATTGCCACCACTCAATCAAAGCTGAGTGTCTCCTCAGCAAAACAGGGAGTCGTTTGCATTTTCTCTCATTAGGTTTTAAATTAGTTCGCGGCTCCGACGGGAATCCAGCCGCCATTTTAAGATGGAAATGAAAGAGCAGCCGGGATAAAGGTATGGGGGGGGTCTTTGTAAAACCATCGTGAGGCTACTAATTTCCAGATGGTCGTTGTGCTCTGCAGAGGATTTGACCTTTGACCTGTCACACAGAGGAAGTCGTGCCTGGGAATCGCGAGGCTCTGGAGCGTTACATGGAGAGGGATTATCGAGTGTATTCACGTGGCGGGCGTTAGAGTCTTAATGGGAATAGCTTACGCCCGGCTCAAACTCCACGAATTCAGCCCGATTTTGACCCGATTGCATCGCTGCCGACCATCGTTCCGTGTCGGGCCCAAATATGAATGTCGGGAACGAAATGCTCTTGTAGTGACATAATCCAAGACCAGCATCAGACACCACGTGACCCAGACTCGACAAGTCCAGCATGTCAGAATTTTTTTGCGTTTTCCATCTAGTTTGACACCCCGGACCGACGCTCATAGATGTGTTCCTGACGCTGACCAATAGGATAACAGAACGCTCTCTGGCGCGCATGGATGAACGCAGATGGCAAAGGGAAAGGCCTTGGCCTTGGCTGTGGCCGTGGCCGTGTTTGTGGCCGTGGTTGTGGCTGTGGCCGTGGTTGTGGTTGTGGTTGTGGCCATGGCTGTGGCCGTGGCCGTGTTTGTGGCTGTAGCTGTGGCCGTGGCCGTGGTTGTGGTTGTGGCCATGGCTGTGGCCGTGGTTGTGGCCGTGGCCGTGGCGGTGGCCGTGGTTGTGGCCGTAGCCATGGCTTTGGCTGTGTATTCCCTGTGTGTTCCCTGTGTGTTCCCTGTTTGTTCCCTGTGTGTTCCCTGTTTGTTCCCTGTGTGTTCCCTGTTTGTTCCCTGTGTGTTCCCTGTGTGTTCCCTGTGTGTTCCCTGTGTGTTCCCTGTGTGTTCCCTGTGTGTTCCCTGTGTGTTCTGTGTTTGTTCCCTGTTTGTTTTCTGTGTGTTCCCTGTGTATTCCCTGTTTGTTCCCTGTGTATTCCCTGTGTGTTCCCTGTGTGTTTCCAGTGTATTCCCTGTGTGTTCCCTGTGTGTTCCCTGTGTATTCCCTGTGTGTTCCCTGTGTATTCCCTGTGTGTTCCCTGTGTGTTATCTTCTGTGTTCCCTGTGTGTTATCTTCTGTGTTCCCTGTGTGTTCCCTGTGTGTTCCCTGTTTGTTCCCTGTGTATTCCCTGTGTGTTTCCTGTGTGTTCCCTGTGTGTTATCTTCTGTGTTCCCTGTGTGTTCCCTGTGTGTTCCCTGTTTGTTCCCTGTGTATTCCCTGTGTGTTTCCTGTGTGTTCCCTGTGTGTTATCTTCTGTGTTCCTTGTGTGTTTCCTGTGTGTTCCCTGTGTATTCCCTGAGTGTTCCCTGTGTGTTCCCTGTGTGTTCCCTGTGTGTTCCCTGTGTATTCCCTGTGTGTTCCCTGTGTGTTCCCTGTGTATTCCCTGTGTGTTCCCTGTGTGTTCCCTGTGTATTCCCTGTGTGTTCCCTGTGTGTTCCCTGTGTTTTATCTTCTGTGTTCCCTGTGTGCTATCTTCTGTGTTCCCTGTGTGTTCCCTTTGTGTTCCCTGTTTGTTCCCTGTGTATTCCCTGTGTGTTTCCTGTGTGTTCCCTGTGTGTTATCTTCTGTGTTCCTTGTGTGTTTCCTGTGTGTTCCCTGTGTATTCCCTGAGTGTTCCCTGAGTGTTCCCTGTGTGTTCCCTGTGTGTTCCCTGTGTATTCCCTGTGTGTTCCCTGTGTGTTCCCTGTGTATTCCCTGTGTGTTCCCTGTGTGTTCCCTGTGTGTTCCCTGTGTGTTCCCTGTGTTTTATCTTCTGTGTTCCCTGTGTGTTATCTTCTGTGTTCCCTGTGTGTTCCCTGTGTATTCCCTGTGTGTTTCCTGTGTGTTCCCTGTGTGTTATCTTCTGTGTTCCTTGTGTGTTTCCTGTGTGTTCCCTGTGTATTCCCTGTGTGTTTCCTGTGTGTTCCCTGTGTGTTATCTTCTGTGTTCCTTGTGTGTTTCCTGTGTGTTCCCTGTGTATTCCCTGAGTGTTCCCTGAGTGTTACCTGTGTGTTCCCTGTGTTTTATCTTCTGTGTTCCCTGTGTTTTATCTTCTGTGTTCCCTGTGTGTTCCCTGTGTGTTCCCTGTGTGTTATCTTCTGTGTTCCCTGTGTGCTATCTTCTGTGTTCCCTGTGTGTTCCCTGTGTGTTCCCTGTTTGTTCCCTGTGTATTCCCTGTGTGTTTCCTGTGTGTTCCCTGTGTGTTATCTTCTGTGTTCCTTGTGTGTTTCCTGTGTGTTCCCTGTGTATTCCCTGAGTGTTCCCTGTGTGTTCCCTGTGTGTTCCCTGTGTGTTCCCTGAGTGTTCCCTGTGTGTTCCCTGTGTGTTCCCTGTTTGTTCCCTGTGTGTTCCCTGTGTGTTCCCTGTGTGTTCCCTGTTTGTTCCCTGTGTGTTATCCTCTGTGTTTATTTGCCTGTTCTGTATGCAGGGCCATGGTGTCATGCTCTGCAGCACTGCGGCCATATTTCACATCTCCCTGTAGGAGAGAAGTGGCTCGTGCATCACAGCAGATCCACGTCGACCTGGACCTCTGGAGGCGGTGTAATGTTATTCTGTATTTTAAAGCCACAGTCCCGAACACCCATATTCAGATAAGTGGTTCTCTTTTTTATTGGGTGCTTTGTATTGCTGGCTTAGTTAATAAGACAACAGCAAGTCATCCATCAATATCTTGCCCATAAGTGCTTTTTTAACCACTGGCCGGCACGGTGGCCCAGTGGTTAGCGCTGTCGCCTCACAGCAAGAAGGTCCTGGGTTCGAACCCCGGGGTAGTCCATCCTTGGGGGTCATCCCAGGTTGTCCTCTGTGTGCAGTTTGCATGTTCTCCCCGTGTCCGTGGTGGGGTTTCTCCGGATGCTCCGGTTTCCCCCACCATCAAAAAGACATGCATGTTAGGGTTAATACTGCTGTCTGTGCCCCTGAGCAAGGCATGGCAAGACCAACTGCAGTTGGTCCCCGGGTGCTGCACGGCGGCTGCCCGCTGCTCCTAGCTACACAGCTAGGATGGGTTACATGCAGAGCATGAATTTCCCCCCGGGGATTGAGGAAGTAGCTCGGATATTCCTGGATAAACGTCTTGCAGCGTTTTAGGTTTCCCACCAAGCAGCGAGTAATAGTGATAGTGATAGTAATAGTAATAGTAATGGTTATAGTAATGGTAATAGTAATATCAATAGTAATGGTAATAGTAATAGCAATAGTAATAGTAATGGTAATAGCAATAGTAACAGCAATAGTAATAGCAATAGTAATGGTAATAGTGATAGTAATAGAAATAGTGATAGTAATAGCAATGGTAATAGTAATAGCAATAGTAATGGTAATGGTAATAGCAATAGTAATGGTAATAGCAATAGTAATGGTAATAGCAACAGTAATAGTAATGGTAATAGTAATAGCAATAGTAATGTAATAGTAATAGCAATAGTAATGGTAATAGTAATAGCAATAGTAATGGTAATAGAAATAGTAATGGTAATAGCAATAGTAATGGTAATAGTAATAGTAATAGCAATAGTAATAGCAACAGTAATAGTAATGGTAATAGTAATAGCAATATTAATGGTAATAGCAATAGTAATGGTAATGGTAATAGTAATAGCAATAGTAATGGTAATAGTAATAGCAATAGTAATGGTAGTGGTAATAGTAATGGTAATAGCAATAGTAATGGTAATAGTAATAGCAACAGTAATGGTAATGGTAATAGCAATAGTAATAGTAATAGTAATCGCCCTGCGCTTGCACCACGGGCGCCATTAGTGATAACAGCAGCCGGAAGTCATTTATTTTCAATGAGAATCAGCATCACAGTAGCTAGCAAGCAGTAGTTGAGCGGAGGTTAACCGTATGCAAATTAGCAATTATGGACTGGAGCATCAACCAGTTAAAGACAGAGGGGGTGGAGCAGAGACCGAGACGGCTCGGAAGAGTGGGGCCGGGTACAACTGGGGAGAAAAGGGGGGGGGTCAATTAACTAATAAACTAAAGTGTCAGAGCGCTACATAGGAATCATATCATAGCTGTACTTCATGAAGTTGTGGTATTTATGTCATAGTAGTACTACTGTATGTAGTAGTAGTATTATTATATTTGCTACCTTTCAATCCTATCATGGTCAATCCTATCATACAATGTGAAGTAGTAGTAGTAGTGGTATATTTGCCACATAGTTGTCACATCATAGTAGTACTATATGAAGTACTGTAGTAGTAGTAGTGTATTTGCTGCATACTAATCGTAGTGCACTAAGCTGTCAGGTGGAAGTAGAAACAGGGCTCAGTAGTCGTGGTGTGTCAGTCATTACGGGCGTAGTGGTAACAGGAAGAGCCGCGGTGGCCGCTCTCAGGATGCCGGTCGGCCTCGAGGAGAAAGATCCTCAGCCACCTTCCTGAAAGAAGTCCGTGAGCCACGGCGACGCTACCGAGACCTCCGGTGGTCTGCCGGTGTGCTGTTATCGTCCCATCAGCACCGCAGCAGTCAGCCGGACCTCGTCCCCGCCGGTCTTATCCGGACTGGTACATCCACGCTGCAGACTCACGGCCTCTCCCCTCCGGTTTATGAACCGGGTGCCGTGCTGGGCTGGGACCGGGTGGCAGCTCTCACATCCGGATATGGATGAAAGTCCACATCCGGATGTGAACCCTGACGCGGATGCTGCGGCGTCTCTGTGTCCGGTGTGTCTAGGCGTGTGCCGTTGGCATCGACGCACACTCCCGTTCTAGAAGCGGCTCTGACTGCGGCTCTAAAGTGTTGTTTACCCACAAAGCCACGAGGAGAAGCGCGATACGGGACCGTCCAGCGACATTTTAAGGTCACGCCGGCAAACCGGGACGTTGGCTAAGAGGCTTACCCACGGCCAAGTATCCTTCCCCACGTTTCTGAGCGTAGGGATGATCAGCTTATCGCGAGGAGACTTTAATAAATCTGGTGGGAAAACAGTGGCGGGGCTGGGGGGGGGGCGGGGGCGGGGGGGATTAATATTTCCTCCTCGTCATGAGACGCTGCTCCTATGAGGAGAACTGTTCATCATCCAGATCCCACTTGCCCTGCTGCTGAGACCGAGCGGCTCGAGGCGCCGTCCATCCCTAAATGTCAAAACTGTTTGTTGGGCGAGATTAGAAAAAAACCTTGAAATGACTCAAATGTCATCTTAAAGAAGGGGCTTGTGTGTCTGTGTGTGTCTGTGTGTGTCTGTGTGTGTGTGTGTTTACAGTGGTCCTGCGGTAACATGAAAACAGATGCAACTCTTAGAAATGCACGTCAGATGAATGGCGTCCCATCTTCATACGTGTGGGGTAGGGTGGAGTCCTGGGCGGAGGACTCCATGCAGAAGATAACAGGATGCTGATCCAGGACATGTCGGTGGGAACAGCTGGGATGAGAAACCCGGAAATGAAAGGTACTGACGCGGGTTCAGGGGCAGCCGGGACGCGAACCCGGGTCGCCCGCACCATGGGCGACTCAGCTAACCAGTCGGCTAAAGGGTCCGACCCGTTAGCCAAGGGTTAGCGAGTCTAGTCGTTCGTGGTCGTTACACTACCCCCCCCCCCCCACCAGCATACCAGCTCCCTCACGCCTCTGGCTGCCCGCGCTTCCGACGGCCTCACGGTCTCACCAGCCCACTTCCAACACCAACTAAGTGAATTCAGGGGCAGCCGGGGACCGCCGCAGCCGGGACGCGAACCCGGGTCGCCCGCACCATGGGCAACTCAGCTAACCAGTTGGCTAAAGGGTCCGACCCGTTAGCCAAGGGCTAGCGAGCCTAGTCGTTCGTTGGTCGTTATACTACCCCCCATCCCACCCCGCGCTTCAGCATACCAGCTCCCTCATGCGAACCCGGGTCGCCCGCACCATGGGCGACTCAGCTAACCAGTTGGCTAAAGGGTCCGACCCGTTAGCCAAGGGTTAGCGAGTCTAGTCGTTCGTGGTCGTTATAGTACCACCCCCACCCACCCCACCCCGCGCTTCAGCATACCAGCTAACCAGTCGGCTAAAGGGTCCGACCCGTTAGCCAAGGGTTAGCGACTCTAGTCGTTCGTGGTTGTTACACTACCCCCCCCCCCCAGCATACCAGCTCCCTCACGCCTCTGGCCGCACACGCTTCCGACGGCCTCACGGTCTCACCAGCCCACCTCCGACACCAATGTAGTGAAGTCAGGGGCAGCCGGGGACCCGCCGCAGCCGGGACGCGAACCAGGAGTTCTCTACAGGACAAATGAATTCATTTCAGAGAAGAAGACGCCGAGACGTCGTGAAGTTCAACAGTCACAAGTGAGTCCTCACGCCGAATCGTGGAGGTCAGAGGACGTACCTGGTTAAACGTGACCCATCACACCGGATACGTATTGATTTTGTATTGATTATGGAAATTAGTGGGTAGTTATCAACATTAATTGTGCCGTTAGGCCGCTCGTGACCCGCTGTAAGGAGGCGCGCCCCCTACTGGACTCATGCAGCAGTGAGAAATTGCAGCCCCTGGATAGCGGGGTCTCTCTCCAGAGGATGCAGAGGAGGGGGAGAATAACAACGCAGGCAAGGTTCGTACGTGCCACGCGGGGTAGGGTAGGGTTCTCTGGAGTATCGCTGGCCGGGCTTATTATAGCAGCTATTGACCCGCTAATTGGGGGACAAAAGAGGCCGGCGATGAATAATTGAGTTTGATACCGAGAGCGGCCGGACTCCTGTGTGTCGCGCTCCGAATCGACGTTCACTGAGAGTCGTAAAAACAGACACCACCCGTCTGGAAACAGGGGAGACACACACACACAACACACACACACACAGACACACACACACACACACACACACACACACACACAACAGAAGAGTAGAAGTAAACACGGTAAAAGTGTTGGTCTTCCTCGGAGAATATCTGGTGACTGCTTACTTCTTCGGGCAGCAGAAGGACGCGTCTAAAACAGCCAAGGACACAGAGTGGACCACCATCAGGAGAGAGGGGTGGAGGGGAAGGATGGAGAGTGAGCTGAAAGATAAAACCAGGAGGGAGAGAGAGAGAGAGAGGAGAGAGAGAGAGAGAAGAGAGAGAGAGAGAGAGAGAGAGAGAGAGAGGGAGAGAGAGAGAGAGAGAGAGAGAGAGAGAGAGAGAGAGAGGGAGAGAGAGAGAGAGAGAGAGAGGGAGAGAGAGAGAGAGAGAGAGAGATCAAACTCCAACACAGATAAACAGGTAGAGCTAGATCAGTAGATGGATACATGGAATAGATGGAGGATGGAGGATGGAGGATGGATGGATGGATGGATGGATTGATGGATGGATGGATGGAGGATGGGTAGAGGATGGATGGGTGGAGGATGGATGGATGGATGGATGGATGGATGGATGGATGGATGGATGGATGGATGGATGGATTGATGGAGGATGGGTAGAGGATGGATGGGTGGAGGATGGATGATGGATGGATGGATGGATGGATTGATGGAGGATGGATGGATGGATGGATGGATGGATGGATGGATAGAAAAGGCAATTATGGGATGTCACTTAATTGAGTGATGGAACGTATCTGTCCATAAAGGTTGTACCCGGATGAACTGATTCAACCTTCTTTGATCAAGTCAAGAAGGTTTATTGCCCCCAGGGGGGCAATTGTTGTGTAGCAGTGGCAACATTTAAACACACAAACACTCCACAGGACACACACATAGATACACACACATAAAACACACAGTGAGGAGAACGAGCCAACGACACACAGTGCAGCAGTAAACAGTGTTTATCCAAGTGGAGCTGGTGCTACCTCTTACTGGTGGAGTTTATCCAGGTGGAGCTGGTGCTACCTCTTACTGGTGGAGTTTATCCAGGTGGAGCTGGTGCTACCTCTTACTGGTGGAGTTTATTCCAGGTGGAGCTGGTGCTACCTCTTACTGGTGGAGTTTATCCAGGTGGAGCTGGTGCTACCTCTTACTGGTGGGGTTTATCCAGGTGGAGCTGGTACTACCTCTTACTGGTGGAGTTTATCCAGGTGGAGCTGATACCACCTCTTACTGGTGGAGTTTATCCAGGTAGAGCTGATACCACCTCTTACTGGTGGAGTTTATCCAGGTGGAGCTGATACCACCTCTTACTGGTGGAGTTTATCCAGGTAGAGCTGATACCACCTCTTACTGGTGGAGTTTATCCAGGTGGATACAAGTGTTCATAGAGTTAAATTACTGTAAATTAAGTTTTTGTTACTTAGAATATGTTCCCCTTATTAAAGTGACATCTTGATCATTACTAATTCACTAGTAATTAAGTTTTTGTTACTTAGAATATGTTCCCCATATTAAAGTGACATCTTGATCATTACTAATTCACTAGTAATTAAGTTTTTGTTACTTAGAATATGTTCCCCATATTAAAGTGACATCTTGATCATTACTAATTCACTAGTAATTAAGTTTTTGTTACTTAGAATATGTTCCCCATACTAAAGTGACATCTTGATCATTACTAATTCACTGGTAATTAAGTTTTTGTTACTTAGAATATGTTCCCCATATTAAAGTGACATCTTGATCGTTACTAATTGACTAGTAATTAAGTTTCTGTTACTTAGAATATGTTCCCCATATTAAAGTGACATCTTGATCATTACTAATTCACTAGTAATTAAGTTTTTGTTACTTAGAATATGTTCCCCATACTATTGTGACATCTTGATCATTACTAATTCACTAGTAATTAAGTTTTTGTTACTTAGAATATGTTCCCCATACTAAAGTGACATCTTGATCATTACTAATTCACTAGTAATTAAGTTTTTGTTACTTAGAATATGTTCCCCTTATTAAAGTGACATCTTGATCATTACTAATTCACTAGTAATTAAGTTTTTGTTACTTAGAATATGTTCCCCATACTAAAGTGACATCTTGATCATTGCTAATTCACTAGTAATTAAGTTTTTGTTACTTAGAATATGTTCCCCATACTAAAGTGACATCTTGATCATTGCTAATTCACTAGTAATTAAGTTTTTGTTACTTAGAATATGTTCCCCATACTAAAGTGACATCTTGATCATTACTAATTCACTGGTAATTAAGTTTTTTTTACTTAGAATATGTTCCCCATACTAAAGTGACATCTTGATCATTACTAATTCACTGGTAATTAAGTTTTTGTTACTTAGAATATGTTCCCCATACTATTGTGACATCTTGATCATTACTAATTCACTAGTAATTAAGTTTTTGTTACTTAGAATATGTTCCCCATCCTAAAGTGACATCTTGATCATTACTAATTCACTAGTAATTAAGTTTTTGTTACTTAGAATATGTTCCCCATACTAAAGTGACATCTTGATCATTACTAATTCACTAGTAATTAAGTTTTTGTTACTTAGAATATGTTCCCCATACTAAAGTGACATCTTGATCATTACTAATTCACTAGTAATTAAGTTTTTGTTACTTAGAATATGTTCCCCATACTAAAGTGACATCTTGATCATTACTAATTCACTAGTAATTGAGTTTTTTTATGTTCCCCATATTAAAGTGACATCTTGATCATTACTAATTCACTAGTAATTAAGTTTTTGTTACTTAGAATATGTTCCCCATACTAAAGTGACATCTTGATCATTACTAATTCACTACTAATTAAGTTTCTGTTACTTAGAATATGTTCCCCATACTAAAGTGACATCTTGATCATTACTAATTCACTAGTAATTAAGTTTTTGTTACTTAGAATATGTTCCCCATATTAAAGTGACATCTTGATCATTACTAATTCACTAGTAATTAAGTTTTTTTATGTTCCCCATACTAAAGTGTTACCGAATCTTGTTCCACTTCCTGTCTCAGAGTCCCGGTGTGCCGTGGCTCACCTCTGTCGCTCTCCAGCTACTGTCCCAACCCCACTGTCATTTGCCCCCCTGCAAATCTGGGCCCAGATGAGACAGAAAGTTAAGCGGACTTGGCTCTCCGTATCAGCACCTATTTGCAACAACCGTCTTTGTTGCCTGCCAAGCGTGACTCTGGCTTCCCAGCCGGGCCGGGGCTCTGGCCGGGCCGGGGCTCTGGCGGGACCGAGCCGGCTGACGGGTCTCCATGTTGACGGTGTGTGTGCAGAACTAGGTGACACATAGAACATGCGACGCTGAACGCTTCAGGTACTTTCAGATTCATCACTTTGTTAAGACCCCCGCTTCTACATCCCCGCACATCCCACCTGCCTCGGGCATGGACCCCCTCCCCCCCCCCCTAGAGAAACGAAGGCCACGTGTCCAAATTACTATATGACGCCTTGCTAGATCAGGACCCTGCCGTTCTTAAGACCGGAGCAGACTGGGAGGCAGAGTCCGGGTTTATATCGTCTGATCGGTGGTGGGCGGAGGCACTGGGAAGTGTAAAGGCCTCGTCGTCCGGTGCCGGCGGGCTCAGTCTCATCCAGTTTGAAGTACTCCACGGTACAGTGAAACCAAACGGTCTAGAAGACACCCTGACATGACGGATGTCTGCAGCAGGAGCGCTCACACACCAGGGGGGCACCGCATGGTTTGGTTCTGTCCGAGGCTGACGGGGTTTTGGAAATCTTTCTTTGACGCCATTGCTGAGGTACTAGGGTCAACTGTTACCCCATCTCCTCAAATTGCTGTCTTCGGGGTTCCTATGGAGGATGCGGGTCTGTCTGTTAAGCAGACCACCGTCATTGGTTTGGCCTCTTTAACTGCCCGCTGGAGGACACTGCTACACCGGAAACCAGACACCCCCCCACCCCCCACCCCCAACCCCTCCTCCGCCCTGGTGACAGGATACCTGTCTTTTTTACACCTGGGGGGGATATCAGATTTACTACTGGAGGATCTGTTGGCAAGGTTTTAATAGGTTGACTTGAGTCATGTGACTGAGCCGTCTTATGACATCATGTCACTGACGTGAACCCCACACCTCCTAATGTATGTAGGCTCTAATGTAGGCTGGAAACCCCGAGGCTATTTTATATCTCATCTGTTCACATCCCATGTTATATATGTATGTGTACATACTGCATATATATGTACATATCTTTTATTTTACCACTTCTTTCTGTTTTCTCTGAGTTTTTTGTGTTGTATAGTTAGTATGTATGTATGTATGCATGTATGTATGCATGTATGTATGTATATATGTATGAATGTATGCATGCTTGTATGTATGCATGCTTGTATGCATGTATGCATGTATGTATGTATGCATGCATGCATGCTTATAAATGTATGTGTGTATATATATATATATATGCTTATATGCGTGTATGCGTGTATGCATGCATGCATGCATGCATGTAGGTAGGTAGGTAGGTAGGTAGGTAGGTATGCATGCTTGTATGTATGTATGTATGTATGTATGTATGTATGCATTAATGTGTGTATGCTTATATGTATGTATGTATGTATGTATGTAGGTAGGTAGGTAGGTAGGTAGGTAGGTAGGTATGTATGTACGTATGTATGCTTATATGTATGTATTTATGTAGGTATGCACATATGTATGTATGTATGTAAGAGTAGGGATGGAAGGGGAAACCAATCGGGGGGGGGGAAATGGAACTGTTGATGATACAGAAATACTCTTCAAGATTTTCACAATAAAATATTGTTTTAAAAAAAAGAAAAGGAAAAGGCAATAACCATTCATAACCATTAATAACCATTCATAACCATTAATATCGATACTTATTTTCTGTTTTTTGGGCAGCACGGTGGCGCAGTGGTTAGCGCGGTTGCCTCACAGCAAGAAGGTCCTGGGTTCGAGCCCCGGGGTAGTCCAACCTGGGGGTCAGGTGAACCGGCCGTACTAAATTGTCCCTAGGTAGGTGTGTGTGTGTGTGTGTGTGTGTGTGTGTGTGTGTGTGTGTGTGTGTGTGTGTGTGTGTGTGTGTGTGTGTGTGTGTGTATATATATATCAGCCCTGTGATGACCCGGCGGCCTGTCCAGGGTGTCTCCCCGCCTGCCACCCAATGACTGCTGGGATAGGCTCCAGCATCCCCGTGACCCTGAGAGCAGGATAAGCAGTTCGGATGATGGATGGATGATGGATAATGGATGGATGGATGGATGGATGGATGGATGGATGGATGATGGATGGATGGATGGATGATGGATGGATGATGGATGGATGGATGGATGATGGATGGATGGATGATGGATGGATGGATGGATGGATGATGGATGGATGGATGGATGGATGGATGGATGGATGATGGATATTCTGCCTTCATATGTGAATTCTTCATAATTGAAACAATTCCTTCTCTGTGGTGACACAGATGAGGTGTCAGGTTGTTGAGAAAATCACAAGCTGAGCTGTTCACAAAACGTACAACTTCCCAGGCAGACCCCCCCTCCCCCCCCCCCGGGAGGAAACCGTGGAAAGGTTTATGGAGGTCTGGGGAGACGCCGGCGGCGGCTCGCCGTTGACCTTTCAGCACATTAGCAGGAATCTGACGTCACGCGTCTCACTTCATCTGAATTTGAGAACAAGGCGTTTCCTCCCCCGCCTCTCTCCTTTTGTTCTGCCCCATTTCCCATCCCTCCATCTTGGACCGGGAACCGCACGGATTTTGTCCTTTCGAGCGAAAAGCTTGATGGAAACTGCAAATGTTGAATAAAATCTCCAAGATTTCCCTTAAAAGCTGCTACGCTCGTTTAAATTTGCTATTCTAATTTAGATTAAATGTTTTAATGTAATATATTTTGATATTTTAATGTAATATATTTTGATATTTTAATGTAATATATTTTGATATTTTAATGTAATATATTTTGAATTCAATTAAAATTTAATGTGTATAAATTGCTACTTTAATTTAATTAATTTATATTAAATTCATTGGACTTGCTACAGGTGGGTGAACTTTTCTCTCTATGAAAAGAAATGCAGTCAAATGCTGAAACTGGAAAAGCTGAAATGAAACGGAAATTAAAACTGAAGTCAGTCACGTGGTGGTCTGTTTCTTCTTCTGGACTGGTCCAGAGGCTGCTGAGGTATGGACACATGTACGTATGTCGACACAGACACACAACCTTATGTACATGAGTTATTTCACAGCGGTTAAATTAGCAACTTGAGGTTTATTTGGAGGTTGGATGGAAACATGACGTGTGTCCGGCCGCTAGTTGTCATAATAAAAGTCAAGTCAAATTAATTTGTAAAGCCCAAAATCACCAGTTACAAATTTGTCTCAAGGGGCTTTGCAGCAACACAACCTCAACACAACACAAGATAAAAGAGAATGAAAGCTCCTCTGGTGTGATGAGAGGAGAGACGTCAGCTCTGTCTGGCTGGCCTCCCATCTTTCACTGAGAAGCAGGAACAGAAAGTAATGCAGGGTTTCCTGAAGGGTCTTAAACTTTACAGGGAAACACCGTACTAGGTGGACTTGAATGTGGACCTGGTCTTTCTTCCCTTAAACATCATATCAACGTCATAAACATCATATAGTGAATTCAGGGGGCAACCGCAGGAACCGGGATGTGAACCCCTATCCCCGCACCGCGGGCGACATTGCTAACCGCTCGACTAAAGGGTCCAACCTCTTAGCCAAGGGCTAACGTGTCTACTTATCCATGCACATTGTAATATCATATAAACATCATGTAAACATCATGTCATCATATAAACATATCATCATATAAACATCATGTAAACATCATATCATCATCATATAGACATCATATAAACATATAAACACCCTGTAAACATCATATTATCATCATATAAACATATCATAAGCATCATGTAAACATTGTGTAAACATCATATAAACATCATGTAAACATCATATCATCATCATATAGACATCATATAAACATATAAACACCATGTAAACATCATATTATCATCATATAAACATCACGTAAACATCATATAACATCATGTAAACAACATATCATAAACATCATATAAACATCATGTAAACATTTTGTAAACATATAAACATCATGTAAACATATAAACATATCATAAACATCATATAAACATGTAAACATCACATCATATAAACATCATGTAACATGTAAACATCATATAAACATGTAGACATCTGTAAACATAAACATCATGTGAACATGTAAACGTATAAACATAACATCATATAAACATCATGTAAACATATAAACATTATATAATCATCATATAAATATCGTGTAAGCATCATGTAAACATCTGTAAACATCTGTAAACATCATATAAACATCATATAAACATATAAACATCATGTAAGCATCATGTAAACATCTGTAAACATCATGTAAACATCATATAAACGTAATGTAAACATGTAAACATCATATAAACATGTAAACATCATATAAACATCATATAAACATCATATAAACATCAGGTAAACAGGTAGAGAGACAGTTTCTGTGTTACAGAAAACAAACAGCATGAAGCAGACCGGGCCTGCTCTCATACATCACATATCATGCCATCACACACAGCCTTGCCTTAGCAAGAACACACGCACACACACACACACACACACACACACACACACACACACTCACACACACACACACACACACACAGTGGCTGCTGCAGTGTGCAGCTTACATGCTCTAATCGTCTTCCTCATTCATTCTGTCAAGCAGCAGCAGAGAAATATGGAGGATTTGGTCACGCTGAGCCAGATGTGAAGACATGATTACTCTCTGTGTGTGTGTGTGTCTGTGTGTGTGTGTGTGTCTGTGTGTGTGTGTAAAAGTGTTGTGCTGATTTCTTCTATTCCATATCAAAAGCGTGGTCGGGTTGCGTTTTCTTTGAGCTCGCGGCCTTCAGCAGCAGATGTCAGTGGACGTGGACGCATGTTTGAAATCAAACCCTGCAGTAGATCTGGAGGAGTGGGATCCCTCTCTTCTGCTGGCCACAAAGAATGAAAGAATCACCCCCCCCTCCCCCCACCTTATAGATTATATCATCTGTAAAGGGGGGGGGGGTGATTCTTTCATGTCCCATGTTCAACACATAGTCCACTGAAACGTCTGTACTGCTGTCCTCTATGTATATTAATACATACATGTATGTTGATACATGTATATTGATACATGTATCAACATACATGTATATTGATACGTGTATATTGATACATGTATCAACATACATGTATATTGATACATGTATATTAATACAGGTTCTTAAAACGCCACAAGAACACACGCTACTGGAGAAACTGGTAAACGTATATCCTCTACTTTTATTCAAAATAATATTCATGATTACAAAATGAAAATAGATTAAGGTATTTTGAAAAGGATGTTGGATTATGTAAATTCATTCATTCATTCATTCATCTCATCTTCAGCCGCTTCTCCGGGGTCGGGTCGCGGTGGCAGCAAGCTAAGTAGGGCACTCCAGACGTCCCTCTCCCCAGCAACGCCCTCCAGCTCCTCCTGGGGGATCCCAAGGCGTTCCCAGGCCAGACTGGACATGTAGTCCCTCCAGCGGGTTCTGGGTCTACCCCGGGGTCTCCTCCCAGTCGGACGTGCCCGGAAAACCTCCAAAGGAAGGCGCCCAGGAGGCCTCCTGATCAGACGCCCGAACCACCTCAACTGGCTCCTTTTGACGCGAAGGAGCAGCGGCTCTACTCCGAGCTCCCTCCGGATGTCCGAGCTCCTCACCCCATCTCTAAGGCTGAGCCCAGACACCCTATGGAGGAAACTCATTTCAGCCGCTTGTATCCGCGGTCTCACCCTTTTGGTCACTACCCAAAGATCATGACCATAGGTGAGGGTTGGAACGAAGACCGACTGGTAAATTGTAAATTCTCGAATTATAAATAGCATTCTTTGCATCGTACCGACATATTACTGCTACTAGATGATCACATTCAATATATTTAGGTTTACATAGATAAACAGATGGATGGACAGATGATAGATAGATAGATAGATAGATAGATAGATAGATAGATAGATAGATAGATAGATAGATAGATAGATAGATAGATAGATAGATAGATAGTTAGATAGATAGATAGATAGATAGATAGATAGATAGATAGATAGATAGATAGATAGATAGATAGATAGATAAACAGATGGATAGATAGATAGATAGATAGATAGATAGATAGATAGATAGATAGATAGATAGATAGATAGATAGATAGTTAGATAGATAGATAGATAGATAGATAGATAGTTAGATAGATAGATAGATAGATAGATAGATAGATAGATAGATAGATAGATAGATAGATAGATAGATAGATAGATAGATAGATAGATAGATAGATAGATAGATAGATAGATAGATAGATAGATAAACAGATAGATAAACAGATGGATGGATAGATAGATAGATAGATAGATAGATAGATAGATAGATAGATAGATAGATAGATAGATAGATAGATAGATAGATAGATAGATAGATAGTTAGATAGATAGATAGATAGATAGATAGATAGATAGATAGATAGATAGATAGATAGATAGATAGATAGATAGATAGATAGATAGATAGATAGATAGATAAACAGATAGATAAACAGATGGATGGATAGATAGATAGATAGATAGATAGATAGATAGATAGATAGATAGATAGATAGATAGATAGATAGATAGATAGATAGATAGATAGATAGATAGATAGTTAGATAGATAGATAGATAGATAGATAGATAGATAGATAGATAGATAGATAGATAGATAGATAGATAGATAGTTAGATAGATAGATAGATAGATAGATAGATAGATAGATAGATAGATAGATAGATAGATAGATAGATAGATAGATAGATAGATAGTTAGATAGATAGATAGATAGATAGATAGATAGATAGATAGATAGATAGATAGATAGATAGTTAGATAGATAGATAGATAGATAGATAGATAGATAGATAGATAGATAGATAGATAGATAGATAGATAGATAGATAGATAGATAGATAGATAGATAGATAGTTAGATAGATAGATAGATAGATAGATAGATAGATAGATAGATAGATAGATAGATAGATAGATAGATAGATAGATAGATAGATAGATAGATAGATAGATAGATAGATAGTTAGATAGATAGATAGATAGATAGATAGATAGATAGATAGATAGATAGATAGATAGATAGATAGATATCACAGAAAGCTGAGTTTATCGAGAGAGAAACGTTTCATCATCATCTAAGTGACCTCTTCAGTCTCAACTGACTGCGGGTACCCCCACCCTTGTATGCAATACAAGAATCCAGAAGAACTTTGTCATTGTGCCAAGCCCAACCAAATTGCAGATGTGCCAGCCTCAAAATGGTGCATATATAAAAGAGATAAGAAATATGAAATATCAGCAATAAAAAGTACAGATTCTAAACATTCTTCTTCTCCTTTCAGCTTGCTCCCTGTTTCCCAGGGTTCGCCACAGCGGATTGTACAGTTTTCATTGGTACCCTGTGACGGGCACAGCGCCAGTGGTGGCCGTTGTTAACCCGGGCCTCAGCCAATCCTGTATGGAGCCTTGACTGATCCGGTATGGTCTTGCCAATCTGCATAATGACTTGGCAAAATTTTACATCGGATGCCCTTCCTGTCACAACCACTAACCCGATGGACGGGGGCACAGGTAAAGTGCTGGGTGCCACCCCAATATTCATGGACTTGCGCCCATGCCTGTCGTAAGCACAGAGTCTAAACAATATACTAAACAACATGCGTGTATTGTTTAGAGAGTCTAAACGATATACGTGCAAAATATAAGCAGTATAGAGGTCTGTAGCGCCTACCAGAAGGGAGAAGGTGGAGCAGTTTGGGTGCAGGATGTGAGGGGTCTGCAGGGATTTTCCCTGTCCGTTTCCTGACTCTAGAGGTGTACAGGTCCTGATGGTGGGCAGGTCAGCACCGATAATCTTTTCTGCAGACCTGACTGTGTTGTGGTCTGTTCCTGTCCTGTTTTGCGGCCAGTCCAAACCAGACAGTGATGGAAGTGCATCGAACAGACTTGATGATTGCAGTGTAAAACTGGACCAGCAAGTCCTGAGGCAGGTTGTATTTCCTGAGCTGGCACAGGAAGTACATCCCCTTGCTGGGCTTTTTTAATGACTCTGTTGATGTTGGGCTCCCACTTCAGGTCTTGGGAGATTGTTGAATCCAGAAACCGGAAGGAATCCCCAGCCGACAGAGAGCTGTTGGGTGTGATGAGAGGGGGCAGTGGTGGTGGTGGTGGTGGGGGGGGGGCTCCTCCTGAAGTCCACTGTCATCTCCACAGTTTTGAGCATGTTCAGCTCCAAGTTGTGACTGCACCAGAGGGCCAGCTGTTCGACCTCCCATCCAAACCCAGACTCATCTCTGTCCCGGATGAGGCCGATGATGACTGTTGTGCCGTCTGCAAATTTCAGGCGTTGAACAGACGGGTCTCCTGAGATGCAGTCATTTGTGTAGAGGGAGAAGAGCAGTTGGGAGAGGACACATCCCTGAGGGGTTCCAGTACTGACTGTCCGGGTGCTGGATGTGATTTTCCCGTACCTCATCTGCTGCATCCTGCCTTCAGGAAGTTTGTGATCTACTGACAGGCGGAGGCGGGTACATTGAGCTGGGTGAGTTTGGTGGGTAGGACTTCTGGGATGACAATGTTGAAAGCTGAGCTTAAGTCTATGAACAGGGTCCTTGCGTACGTCCTTTGGGAGTCATGGTGTTGCACAATGTAGTGTAGTCCCATGTCGACTGCATCATCCACTGACCTGTTTGCCCTGTGGGAAAGCTGCAGGGGGTCCAGCAGGGGGTCTGTGATACCCTTCAGGTGGGTCAACACCAGTCTCTCGAAGGACTTCATGGCCTAAGACGTCATGGTGATGAGCCTGTAGTCGTTCAGTCTGGTGATGAAGGATTTCTTTGGGACTGGGATGACAGGGGAGCATATGAAGCAGGAGAGGACTTCCCACAGAGCCAGTGATCTGTTGACGATCCGGGTGAAGATGGGGGCCAGCTGGTCTGCACAGACTTTCAAACATGAGGGGGACATGCCATACGGGCCCGGTGCCTTCCTGATCTTCTGTCTCTGGAAGAGCTGAAATACATCCTCTTCACAGACCGTCAGTGCCGGTGGGAAGTCAGGGGGGAGAGGAAGGGTGATCGCAAGGGTTGCAGTTGGTTATGTGATGTCTGAGTTGGAGCGGATGAGGGGTGTGGAAGTGGGCTGATCAAACCTGCAGTAAAACACATTCAAGTGGCCAGCTAGTTGAAGTTTGTCCGCAGTGTGGGGGGAGGGTTTCCTGTAGCTGGTGATGTCCTGCCTGCTTCTCCACACAGATGCAGGATTGTTAGCTGAAAACCGGTTTTCATCTATCATTGATAGGTAGGTTGATGGACGAGATCGGGCAGGAGTCTCCGTGGACTGTGGTGTTTGCGGATGACATTGTGATCTGTAGTGAGAGTAGGGTGCAGGTGGAGGAGAGCCTGGAGAGGTGGAGGTATGCACTGGAGAGAAGAGGAATGAAAGTCAGTAGGAGCAAGACGGAACACCTATGTGTGAACAAGAGGGAGGACAGTGGAATGGTGAGGATGCAAGGAGTGGAGGTGACGAAGGTGTATGAGTTTAAATACTTGGGGTCAACTGTTCAAAGTAATGGGGAGTGCAGAAGAGAGGTGAAGAAGAGAGTGCAGGCAGGGTGGAGTGGGTGGAGAAGAGTGTCAGGAGTGATCTGTGACAGAAGGGTACCAGCAAGAGTTAAAGGGAAGGTTTACAAGATGGTAGTGAGACCAGCTATGTTATATGGTTTGGAGACAGTGGCACTGATGAGAAGACAGGAGGTGGAGGTGGAGGTGGTAGAGATGAAGATGATGAGATTTTCATTGGGAGTGATGAAGAAGGACAGGATTAGGAAGGAGTATATTAGAGGGACAGCTCAGGTTGGACGGTTTGGAGACAAAGCAAGAGAGACAAGATGGAGATGGTTTGGACATGTGTGGAGGAGAGATGCTGGGTATATTGGGAGAAGGATGCTGAATATGGAGCTGCCGGGGGAGAGGAGAAGAGGAAGGCCAAAGAGGAGGTTTATGGATGGGGGAGGGAGGACATGCTGGTGTGACAGAGGAAGATGGCGACCTCTAATGGGAGCAACAGAAAGTAGTAGTAGTAGTAGCAGCAGTAGTAGTAGTATTGGTGGTAGTATCATATTAGAGTAAAATGTCACCACCGTATGTACTTATATACACATACATACACACTTTTCACACACACACTTACATACGTCCATACAGTAAGGTAGCATTACACCGGTACTACCACATACTACATACATACATACATACAAACACACACGGCATTTAGTGGGGCCTGGTTACACACATGGGAAAAGAGGAATTTTGGATTTTGATTTTCCGTTCTTGCTCACAAGCTCCAAAACAGAAGCAAGTAATACCAGTTTTGTATGCTAATTTCAGCCTCACTGACCGCTGTCATGGCAACCCGATGAGGACTGTCAGTCGTTTCACTGATGGTCAAAACCAGAATGACATGGGGGTGACCCCCGGTAGTATGAAGCAGGATGCCTGCCGGCTCACAGCCTTTAGGAAGACTTCGTTCATCTGGTTTTGAGATATCTGGTTTACCAGCAAACACAAGAAACAAGAGACACACAAAAGTTTTCTTGGTCAAGATCATGAAGACTCCATCAGTATGGATCACGTGATCATGATGGATGCAGGGCGGTCTGGAGCCCTCAACCCCAAACCGGAGGCTCCGGGCTTGAACCCTGGGGTCACCGCTGCTTGTACACAACCTGCACCCCAAAAACATGACAAACTGGATTTACTTCAAAAGCTTGTGTCAAGTTTATTCCACGTATTATTTCCCTCTTTTCTCTCCAGTTGTACTTGGCCAATGACCCCCCCCCACTCTTCCGAGCCGTCCCGGTCTCTGCTCCACCCCCTCCGCCCACCCGGGGAGGGCTGCAGACTACCACACGCCTCCTCCCATACACGTGGAGTCACCAGCCGCTTCTTTTCACCTGACAGCGAGGAGTTTCACCAGGGGGACATAGCGCGTGGGAGGATGACGCTATTCCTCCCCCCCCAGTTCCCCCTCCCACCCGAACAGGCGCCCCGACCGACCAGAGGAGGCGCTAGTGCAGCGACCAGGACACACACCCACCCGCAGATACGGCCACTTGTGTCGGTAGGGACGCCCGGCCGAGCCGGATTTAGGGATTATGAATGTCTGTCCGGCTCACACAAAGGAGCCATGTGTTCAGCCCGTACATGGTGATGACGCAGGCCTCGTTAAGCGACGTGAGACGAGATAACAAGAACACTGGATACAATGTGTTCATTCCAGGCGGGAAATCAAATACAGAACCAAAATCTATGTCGCTGACGCCATCGTGTGCAAAATCTACAATCTACGTATATCCTTGGTGCTTTAAAGATTTAGTCCAGAATGGATGACCCGCTGTGGCGAGCCCCGGCAGGAGCAGCCGAAAGTAGTAGTAGTACTAGTAGTAGTACTAGTAGTAGAAGTACCTTTAAAGATTTAGTCCAATAAAAACCACTTTTTCCAGTGAAGTAGTAAAAATGTAAAGTTGCCCAGAATGTAAAAACTTGGTGGGGCAGTGTCTGTGGGTGGGGAGCCGGATGTGGGTGTGTGTCCTGGTCGCTGCACTAGCGCCTCCTCTGGTCGGTCGGGGCGCCTGTTCAGGGAGGAGGGGGGATAGGGGGGGGGGAATAGCGTGACCCTCCCACGCGCTACGTCCCCCCTGGTGAAACTCCTCACTGTCGGGTGAAAAGAAGCGGCTGGCGACTCCACGTGTATGGGAGGAGGCGTGTGGTGGTCCGCAGCCCTCCCCGGGTGGGCGGAGGGGGTGGAGCAGAGACCGGGACGTGCTGGGGAAATAGGGTAGTTGGCCAAGTACAACTGGGGGAGAAAAATAAGCGATGTTAAAACTGCTGCTTCAGTGAAAATAGTGACTAAAGCCCCTCGGACAACTCTGCTCCTGGTTGTCAGCTTAATTAAACCATTTCAGAAAAGCAATCAGCGTCTGGTGATAAGTGACGTCACCCGGTACTCTGATTTGATTGGACAGTCGGTGACTCGTCGTCAGTCCTGTCAGCTGGTCTGTGTCGGTGGGCTATCGGATGGTGCGTTACGGACCTTGTTTTCCGCCATTCCAGATTTCCTTTGGCGGGTCTCGTGTGTGTGTCTATAAATAAGACAGACGAAGTAAAATCCAAGTCTGGTGTTCGGGGTCGTCTCCCTCGCGTGGCCGGGGCGGACGCCTCTTTGTGGCCGGCTAATGATGTGCGTGTGCCGCAGGAACGTCTTGTCATCTTCAAAAGAGCTCCAGCGTTTGCTTTTCAAAGGCCCTCACATCCGTTTGTGTCCTTTACTCTCCCCCCAACAAACGGACCGCACGTAATTACAATCAGCGCCCTGGCTGGCCGAGGCTTTTCTGATGCCGACTGATCCTCAGCTGCTCCACCGAGGAGGCTGCAGCTGTCCCGCCCGGGACGTGCAGTCCGCCTATACGTCCCGCAGGGGATGGATAGAAAGAGCGCTAATGGGGTTTGCTCGTTAAACGCCGTGATTGTGAGAGGCGCTCGTGCTTTACATCGGTTCGTGTAGGGTTGTGGGCCTAACAGCTGGGCGTCGGCCTGGAGTTGGAACGACAACAGTTTAGTGTAGCGCCTGCCGAGCAACCCAAGGACGCTTCA
>NC_079224.1:45806767-45826767 GCF_029633865.1 Lampris incognitus | reverse complement strand
CTATATGAACGCTGTGAGTTGCCAGGGCTCCAGTAGCAAACGAAAATGGCGTATTGTGATGTAAAGGCCCAGCAGCTTACGGTCGAATGTGCTGTACTTCTGCTCACTGAGGTGGAGCTACCGGCTAAAGAAGGCAAGTGGCTGCCAGACACTATCCACCGGCTGCTCATAAACAGCACCCACGGCGTAGTCACATGCATCAGTTGTAAGGGCAATGGGCGTATCAGAGAGCGGGTGTGCGAACATGGTGGCATTCCACAAAGCGCTCTGTGTCTGTGAATGCTTTGGCCATCTCATCCGACCAGTCGAGTTCCTGCTTGAGGGGGGCCTCATCACTGAGGGCCTCATACAGGGGGCTCATTAGGTCCACTGCATGGGGAATGAACCGATGGCAGAACTTTGCCTTCCCCAAAAACTCTTGGAGAGCCTTAGTTGTATGTGGCTGTGGCACCGTCTCTGGTGCCACAGCCACATACAACAGCAGGGCCAATAAATCCTGTGTATGGGTGACTGGGTACCGGTCAGGGGTGGTTGTGTCATTGAGTTGGCGATAATCACCACATGGTCGGTACCTGCTGTTAGACTTTGGCACCATGTGCAGGGATGAGGCCGAGGGGCTGTTTGATCGGCGAACTATCCCAATTCACTTTATATTGTCAAACACAGCCCTTGTGATGGTGAGCTTCGCAGAGTAAAGGCAGCAGGCTCTAGCACGTACTGGTGGGTCTGTCATGCACATGTGATGCTCCACTCCGTGTTTCGTCTAATCCCTGGAAAATGTGGGCGTGGTGAGGTCAGGGAACTCCCCCAGTAACTGGCTGAACTCTCAGGTGGTTACGAGTGCAGTGGACAGCGCTGTTGTTGACCGACTGCTGACCGTACGTGTGAGAGAGTCAAAGTTAGTTGCATCAGCAACGCGATTGTTCTTAATTAATGTTCATCAAAAAGCCCATGGTGCATAGGAAATCAGCCGTGACCAGGGACTGTGTCACTTGTGCTGAACCGAAATCCCAAGTGAAACTGTCCTTTGAAGCACAGGGTCACCCATCTCTTGCCGTAGCTTTGTATCAAGCTGCCGTTAGAGGCCTCGAACGTGGGGCCATACTCCCCCGCTGGGCAACGTGGGGAGGACGCTCATCTAGGCGCCTGTGTCCAATAGCAAACACCATCCCGAAATGGTGACCCTGATGAAAAGTAGGCAGTCTGAGTGAGAAGCACCCACAGCATTCACTGAGTTCCTGTTCGTCACCACTTCTGTGTTGCTGAAACTGCAGGATGGGTGACACTTTTTGGCCTTTTTGGACTTCGCACCAACCCGTGCGGGATGAAAGCACAATCTGATAGCTCCTTGCAAAGCTGTGGCCAGCAGGCCTGCTGATGGGATTAATGGGAGTGGCCAAAGGCCAGGACACAGTAGCCTCTTGCGTGGCGGAATGAAATTTATCAGCCTTCTTAGCCAGCTCACGAAAGTCTTTTACAGGCAGTTGCCATGGCTGTACGAACATGCTGGGGCAGCTGCTGCAGGAACGGTTCTCTGAATATGAAACAGGGTTTAAAAAATGCTAACAACGGCATCAATTGACCTTTCGCAAAGGCCCGCCCCCCTTAGTTACTGTTGCTATGCCCGTCAAGCATTTCAGAACCATCCAGGAAGTAGCTGGAAAACACCAAAACATGAAGGAAGAAATCAGCGTATTGTGTGGGTAAAGGTAACAGTAATAATACGTTAGCTGTATTAGCTATCAATAGTAGCTAGTAGCTAGCTTAGCTTGGAGCAGACAGGTGTTTTGGTTGATTTTGGATGGATGAAGCTGGCCATGGGGTCTGCCATACTGCCAAATCTATTGCCCACATTGCGCTTCTTGCGTTCTGGGTTTCGGAAGGGAAAGAAAATGACACCCCCTCCAAACTTTTCACATATCTAGTATCCGGTCTGCAGATCCCATAGGCACACCGTTTCAGCATTTTGTTGTGTGTTTGAAAGCTTGATGGACCGTTGCTAAGGCAGGATTGGACAAGCACCGCTCTGGGGCGGTACTTTGCAAAAGGTCAATTCCGAAGTCTTGAACTCACCAAGACCCGACAGGGAAAGCAACTGTCTTGCACGCTCGGATTCCGTGAGTCCAAACGTCCCCAGGAGATAATTTTTTTAATGGGATATATTTTTCACCCCGTGGAGGATCGACCCTCTATCAAGCTCCCCACTCTGGCTGCGGTGGAACTGCTGAGTGCTGCGACGGTGTGGTAGTACTTGGTGTCGTCCGCGCTGATATCTCTCAGCGCAAACTGAGCTTCGGCTTGAGCAAACCATGCTGCGGCTGCGTTGGTCGACATGCTGAAAAGTAACTCCAGAATCGACCAAGAGCGTCAGAGTCACCATTGTCGTGTCTGCGGGAACAACGTCAACTACAACTTTGTAGTGCCAACAAAACTAGCCAAAGCTACTGTACTTTATCCCCTGCCCAGTCAACAACATTACAGGCGTCGCATTACAGAATACGTCGCCAACGAGCGATATCGCCTCAAATCTCTTAAAGAGAGCAAACATAAAATAACACAACAATTTGGTGGCTTGTGAATTGTTATGCATGCCTGTCTCTACCTACTACAGCTTGATTATTGATTATAAGGAGCCCAAAGTGATGAAGATAAAAGTTATTGAATGGCAACACACACACATAAATACAATATACAGACGATAACCATACAAGTCAAGTCAAGTCTATTGCATTTGTATAGTCCAATATCACAAATTACAAATTCACCTCAGTGGGCTTTACAGCAACACAACGTCTTGTGCTTAGAGCCTCACATTGGATAAGGAGCATCCATCCATCCATTATCTGAACAGCTTATCCTGCTCTTGGGGTCGCAGGGATGCTGGAGCCTATCCCAGCAGTCACTGGGTGACAGGCAGGGACACACCCTGGACAGGCCGCCAGACCTTCGCAGGGCCCCCCACACACACACACACACACCTAGGGACAATCTAGTACGGCCAATCCACCTGACCTACATGTCTTTGGACTGTGGAAGGAAACCGAACCCCCGGAGGAAACCCACACAGACACGGGGAGAACATGCAAACTCCACACAGAGGACGACCCGGGACGACCCCCAAGGTTGGACTACCCCGGGGCTTGAACCCGGGGCTCGTTCTTGCTATGAGGTGACCGCGCTAACCACTGCACCACGTGCCTCCCGGATAAGGAACAACTTCCTAGAAAAAACCTTGCTAACAGGGAGAAAGCTCAGGGAGAGCAACAGATCTCTCCCAAGACGATAACGTGCAATGGATGTTGTGTTTACACAATTTACACAATACAACACTGAAAGAGGGTAACGGAATTATAATGGAATTAAAAGATATATGAGAAAATGATGATGATCTGTGATGGACGGGTGGCCCGTCCGGGGTGTCTCCCCGCCTGCCGCCAAATGACTGCTGGGAAAGGTTCCAGCATCCCGCGACCCCGATTGGGATAAGCGGCTTGGATAATGGATGGAATGGAGGAAGAATATGATGAGGAGGACGCCAAGCAGTGTCCAGACGCCACCGGAACAGCCCAGGGCCTGAGCTACGTGACCACCACCACCATGTAGACCAGGGGTGTCAAACTCCAGGCCTCGAGGGCCGCAGTGTCTGCAGGTATTTGTTGCAACCTTGCACTACACCACCTGATTTAGCTAATTAGCTCACCTCCTGGATCAAGGAGGGAAAGGAACTGGTTTAATCAGGTGGTGCAGTGCACGGTTGCAACAAATACCTGCAGACACTGTGGCCCTCGAGGCCTGGAGTTTGACACCCCTGGTGTAGACAAAACCAAAAACAACAACAATACAATACAATACAAGCACATAGAGGAACAAGACAGGCCAGACACTGGGGAACGTTTATCACAGAAGAACATTTTGCTTGTTATAGGACTTGAATTAAAACACGTGTCCGAGTGCGGAGTTCGCTGTTTCTGAAATATGGAGACATTTTGAAAAAGAATGAAAGCGTTTCCTTCTGAAAACCGATACAAGCATTTGGATTTTTAGCATATTGGCAGGCAGTTGTCCTTGTTGTGGTGGACGTGGTTTGTTCTCGTTGAGGTTAAATCTGAAGGACAACATGTGCGCTGACGTCATAACGCCTCGCCAAACGTCGAGTTCCCCGGAGCCCTTTTCAAGTGTGCGCGTGTAATGGGGGGAGATTATAATCAAGGAAATGCTTGATATTTGATGAGACTCTGTCGTAGTTCAGCTCTAAAGCGTGACACAGCTAGTAAATAGGAGGAAGGGTTAAGTAGTAGCAGTAGTCGGTGTTGAGTTCTGCACTTTGTACTCTGGTTCGGCTGCTAAAAACGGAGTATCGGAGGCGGGAAAACCAGGTCCAGAAACGTAAAGCTCCGAGGCGTCCAGGCGGCCTATTCCGTTGCCTGCCAACACGGGGATCGCCGGTTCGAAACCCCGTGTTACCTCCGGCTTGGTCGGCTGTTCCTACAGACACAGTTCACTCTGTGCATAACTGTAGTCCACTGACTTCCGGTTTCTACTGCAGCGCTCGTACCAGTTTCCTGTTTGTTGGCGTGTGCCGTTGACAATGGCACATTTTTCGCGATGCCTGCGAGAGTCACCATGGATAAATGTCAACGACACGCACACAACTGTCCACACACTTCCACCTGCACCTGAGAAGCTTCAAGTTATGCATATCAAGTTATGTCCACAATTATGAGGATGAGGATAATTGAGGACGTAACTTGATACGTACTCGAAAATATGCCATTGTCAGTAGCGCATGCCAACCAACAGGAAACTGGTGTGACCGCTGCCGTAGAAACCGGAAGTCCGTGGACTACAGTTGTGCACAGAGCCGATTGGCCGTGTCTGCGGGTGGGAAGCCGGATGTGGGTATGTGTCCTGGTCGCTGCACTAGCGCCTCCTCTGGTCGGTCAGGGCGCCTGTTTTGGGGGGGGGGAACTGGGGGGAGTAGCGTGATCCTCCCACGTGCTACTTCCCCCTGGTGAAACTCCTCACTGTCAGGTGAGAAGAAGCGGCTGGTGACTCCACATGTATGGGAGGAGGTATGTGGTAGTCTGCAGCCCTCCCCGGGTCGGCAGAGGGGGAGTGGGGTAATTTGCCAGATACAATTGGGGAGAAAAGGGGGGGGGTATAGTAACAAGCTTCTCAGAATCTAACTGTATTGTTATTATTGTTGTGTAATATAGACGACGTCAAGTCAGATTTATTTGTTTTGTCTTTAATCACAATTTAGTCCCAGGGGGCTTTTTATTCACAATTACATTCTGTACAATGTCCCCTATCGGGAGACTTTCGAGGCAACACTTCAAAACTTTACAATACTCTGTGATACACGCACACAATCATCATCGGCGGGGTCGAGTGTGACCGTCCTCCCTCTGGGTCCCTCTGGGTCCCTCTGGGTCCTCAGGCGGGTGTAGAGGCTGGTCCTGGAGACACATAATGGGAGGACGCCCGTGCATGACAGCTTTGTACGTGGACAGGCTGATGCGCCTGCAGCCCCCACACGGTCCTTGGCAGGGCGTGGCCAGAGTCCAACGGCATGGAGAACCAAGACGATTGGGGACCCCCCTCTGTTGCAGCCTTCATCCGCCTTCACTGCTGTTGTGACCCGGAGACATCGTCCACCAGTTCCACCCTCGAGGCCTTTGTTGGATCGCGCTTCGTCTGGAACCTCCCTCTTGACCCGCCGCCTTGGGTGCCCCTACCAGGAGCCGAGCTCCGGACGGCGAAGCTCTTGAGATCATTAGTACACGCCAGCTTCTCCACCACGGCAAGGTGGAGATCCAAGAGAAGATATGCACACACACGCACAGCACACACATCGATCGTGTAGGACACCGATCTGTAAATGTCAAGTGTTTGTGAAATAAATGTCAACTAGCTCAGGGAAGAGAAATCAAAAGGCCTACTCGTGCCGTTCCACATCCAGGGCCATGTAAATAGAAAGCACCACGGGTGACAGAGAGAGATATGAACAACAGCCTTGATTCTTATCTGATTATTTCCGCCCCTCTAAACACGGGCCGAGGGAGAAATAACCGATAATCCATCAGGAAACCCTCACAAGAGGATTTCAGCAGCATCACGCGGGTCCCCCTGATAAGGTGCCTTGTAGGGCTGTGGGCTATATCGTCATATCGTGGGACGATAGAAAACGGCTCTTGCTATTTCTATCGCGTGGACGTGGTTTGGATATGAGAAGTCTGACACGGACCGCAGAACCCTGCTTTGCAGAACACGCCACACGCCGGGCCGCACAGCAAACTCAAACACCGCTAGTCTCCTTTACCACCTACGCAAGAATCGTGTCAAACAGCACGGAGACAGGTTCCTAATAAAAGGGGAAAAATGATCGAATACGAGCGAATAGCTTTTATTTGTCGAGTATATAATTCAAAACGTAATGAGAAATAGGCCTTGACATGTGGTCGTTATATGTAAACTATTTATTCGTTGAATTTACAGAAAATGTGCTGTATCGTGATATGTGTCGGTATCGTGATGTGAACGACCCATATCATGATATGTATCGGTATCGCGATATAAATGACCTATATCATATGTATCATTATCACGATATGAATGATCTATATCATGATATGTATCATTGTGATATGACTGACCTATATATCATGATATGTATCGTTATCACAATATGAACGATCTATATCGTCATGTGTATCGTTATCACGATATGGATGACTTATATCGTGATACGTATCATTAACGTGATATGAATGAGCTATATCGTGATATGTACCGTTATATGAGCAGTCAACTAAAGGGTTCGACCCGTTAGCCAACGGGCTAGCGAGTCCACAAATCCGTGGTCGTACACTAGACTTTAGAGAGAGAGATGTACTACTACTACTACTACTACTTTCAGCTGCTGCCGTTAGGGGGCGCCACAGCGGATCATCCGTCTCCATGTCTTCCTGTCCTCTGCATCTTCCTCTGTCTCACCAGCCACCTGCATGTCCTCCCTCACCACATCCATAAACCTCCTCTTTGGCCTTCCTCTTCTCCTCTTCCCTGGCAGCTCCATATTCAGCATCCTTCTCCCAATATACCCAGCATCTCTCCTCCACACATGTCCACACCATCTCCATCTTGTCTCTCTTGCTTTGTCTCCAAACCGTCCAACCTGAGCTGTCCCTCTAATATACTCCTTCCTAATCCTGTCCTCCTTCATCACTCCCAATGAAAATCTTATCATCTTCATCTCTGCCACCTCCAGCTCCACCTCCTGTCTTTTCATCAGCACCACTGTCTCCAAACCATACAACATAGCTGGTCTCACCACCATCTTGTAAACCTTCCCTTTAACTCTTGCTGGTACCCTTCTGTCACAAATCACTCCTGACACTCTTCTCCACCCACTCCATCCTGCCTGCACTTTCTTCTCCACCCACTCCACTGAGGATGCACAAGCCAGTGCATCCTTACTGCCGGTGCCAGGCCTGGATGAATGAGGAGGGTTGCGTCAGGAAGGGCGTGAAATCTTTACCAAATCAAATATGCGGCTCATGCATCAGACTTTGGCGACAGATCACCCTCTGAACTTTGCAGCAGTCTTAAAAAGTCTGCCGTGAGATCAGAATCCCATTCATAATGAAGGAATGAATGAAGGAATGAATGAATGAATGAACGAATGAATGAATGGCTTTGTTTGCCATTCCGCAGCTGTACAACGACATTAAGTGCAACTCCCCAGTGGTACAAACTAAAATAAACTAAAATAAAATATATACAAATAGTCAAAATGCAAATAGACACACATTTGTAGCACAGTCGACATTGTTGTATGCATACGTATAAAAATAAGTGTAATATCTGTTACACTAGACAAACAAATAAATAAATAGATAAATAATATCTTAATGGGTGAACAAACAGGAATATATTATGAATATACAGGCTCATGGTGACACTGGTGAGTAGACATATTGACAGCTATCGTAATAATAATTAATAACAACAATAACAATAAAGAAATAAAGTAGTCAGGAATACTGCAGTGATGGTGGAGTGGGCCGCATAGAGAATTTAACCAAGAGCAGAGGGAGAACCTTCCTAATTTAAAATAATATGACCACATATGGTAATATGGTATATGGTAATATGACATACATAGTAATAAATAGGATTTATAGAATTGAATCTATTTTATTTCATGTTTCAACGGATGTTCTGTTGTATACCTGTATGTCTTCATTCCTCCTTTTGTATGTTTTGCCTTCTTGTTGGGTTGTAGCTTATAGCACTTTGAGATTTAGTAGTGCATTATAAATAAAATGCATTATTATTATTGTCATTGTTATTATATAATTATTATCATAATGTGTAAAAAAAGCAAAGCTAAAATTACATTACATTTTACAAGGAGATGGAACATGGGCAATAAAACCAGACTAGAGTCAATGATTTCCTTCTCTGTGCAAGGTCCAATTCAGATATCTGTGCTGAAGTACAATAAAAACATGGAGATTCTGTTCATAGCTGCTCTGTATTCCTTCTTCAGGTCCAGTATAGACCCAGTGATTCACAGACCCTCATCCAGCCCCCCTCCATCAGCCAACACAGACGAGACAGCTGTGATGTGATGGAGTTGATACACCGTCACTGAAGACTGAGCACAGCTCAACTCTGCCCCCTACGGTGGGAAACGGAACTACAGGCATATCTCTCTCTCTCTCTCTCTCTCTCTCTCTCTCTCTCTCTCTCTCTCTCTCTCTCTCTCTCTCTCTCTCTCTCTCTCTCTCTCTCTCTCTCTCTCTCTATCTGTCTATCTGTCTATCTCGCTGTCTGTTGATACTCCATCTGCCTCTCTTCTTTCTCTGCAGTGAGTGAGTCATCCCTCTCTCCGGCTCCAGAGGCACATTGATTATTTTCAGATTACTCTTCTTCCTGCAGGTATTGCGACTCCTGTCTTCCTCTCAGTGCTGTTAGATTACAGATGTGTCTGCAGGCTGGTGGGCCGTCACACCGAACCGTCTGGCCTGATAGTTCGCTTCTCTTCTCTCCATCCTGCATAGTCACCCCCCCCCCTTTTCTCCCCAATTGTACTTGGCCAATTACCCCACTGCTCTGAGCCGTCCCGGTCTCTGCTCCACCCCCTCTGACGATCCGGGGGGAGGGCTGCAGACTACCACATGCCTCCTCCCATACATGTGGAGTCGCCAGCCGCTTCTTGTCACCTGACAGTGAGGAGTTTCACCAGGTGGACGTAGCGCGTGGGAGGATCACGCTATTCCCCCCAGTTCCCCCTCCCCCTCAAACAGGCGCCCCAACCGACCCAAGGAGGCGCTAGTGCAGCGACCAGGACACAGTCACATCCGGCTTCCCACCCGCAGACACGGCCAATGGTGTCCGTAGGGACGCTCGACCAAGCCGGAGGTGACACAAGGATTTAAACCTGCGATCCCTGTGTTGGTAGGCAACGGAATAGATCGCCACGCGACCCGGCCCTCGGCCCTCTGACCCCCTTAAACCTCAGCCCTCTGACCCCCTTAAACCTCGGCCTTCTGACCCCCTTAAACCTCGGCCTTCTGACCCCCTTAAACCTCAGCCTTCTGACCCCCTTAAACCTCGGCCCTCTGACCCCCTTAAACCTTGGCCTTCTGACCCCCTTAAACCTCAGCCCTCTGACCCCCTTAAACCTCGGCCTTCTGACCCCCTTAAACCTCGGCCTTCTGACCCCCTTAAACCTCGGCCTTCTGACCCCCTTAAACCTCGGCCCTCTGACCCCCTTAAACCTCGGCCTTCTGACCCCCTTAAACCTCGGCCTTCTGACCCCCTTAAACCTCAGCCTTCTGACCCCCTTAAACCTCAGCCCTCTGACCCCCTTAAACCTCGGCCTTCTGACCCCCTTAAACCTCAGCCTTCTGACCCCCTTAAACCTCGGCCCTCTGACCCCCTTAAACCTCGGCCTTCAGACCCCCTTAAACCTCGGCCTTCTGACCCACTTAAACCTCGGCCCTCTGACCCCCTTAAACCTCGGCTCTCTGACCCCCTTAAACCTTGGCCTTCTGACCCCCTTAAACCTCGGCCCTCTGACCCCCTTAAACCTTGGCCCTCTGACCCCCTTAAACCTCGGCCTTCTGACCCCCTTAAACCTCGGCCTTCTGACCCCCTTAAACCTCGGCCCTCTGACCCTCTAAGCCCGTCAGGGACAAAAGCAAACTCCCAGCCTAGCTTACTGTCCTCTCCTATAATACTGCAAAAGTTATTATCTATCTATCTGTCTATCTGTCTGTCTGTCTGTCTGTCTGTCTGTCTGTCTATCTATCTATCTATCTATCTATCTATCTATCTATCTATCTATCTATCTATCTATCTATCTATCCATCCATCCATCCATCCATCCATCCATCCATCCATCCATCCATCCATCCATCCATCCATCCATCCATCTATCTATCTATCTATCTATCTATCTATCTATCTATCTATCTATCTATCTATCTATCTATCTATCTATCTATCTATCTATCTATCTATCTATCTATCTATCTATCTATCTATCTATCTATCTATCTATCTATCTGTCTATCTGTCTGTCTGTCTGTCTGTCTATCTTTCTATCTATCCCCATTTTTAGCCCCTGTCTCTGAGCCCTCCAGTAGAAACAGTCGTCCTCTGAGTCCAGTTGTGCTTTCATTCATTCTACGCTTTAATTTCTCTGCTCTTCACATCTCACACGGGTGTAAACGCAGTTCTTCTCATTCCTGGGATGAAGAGCAGGATTCACAGAGACAAGTACCGTCACACCTTACTGCGTCTGACAGAAAGCGGCGCCCTGAACACAGAGCCGGGGACGGTCTCCTCTCTAATTGGGGTGAATATTTAAAATGTGAAATTGTGTGCTCGTTCCGACAGGCGTTACACACCAGCCTATTGTTGTGCGACCAGCGTAATGGTCATTACCCTGACGCAGCGCTGCAGAAATGTTAATAAAAAGATTTAATTTAGATAAGGACTCAGAAAACATCCAACACATAAACAAAAGAGGCTTTCAGAGTCCGCGGTGGTGTAGCGGGTCTAAGCGTCGGCTTTGTGTCGATGCAGTTGCCCACTGGGGACCGGGGGTTCGCGCCCCGGTCTCGTCAGATCCGACTATGGCCGGACTCGATGAAGCAGCGATAATTGGCAGCGCCGTCTTCGGGAGGGGGGCGGAGTCGGCTTGTGTTCCTCACATGAATGCGTCTCTGGGTGTGAGGGGAAAAGCAGTGGTTCGGCCTGGATTCGCCTTGTCACGGAAGTGGCGAGGCGTCTCCTTCCTGACTGCCGGCCGGAGAGATGCAGTTGGCGAACGCATGCAGTACGAGGGTGGGTGTTGGAACTAAAAGAGGGATCGATTGGCCACTAAATTGGGAGAAAAAGGGAAATCAGAAATAAATTTAGAGAGAAAAAAAAGAGGCTTTCTGTGATATCCCAGCTTTACTGAAGCATAACAACACAAGTAGAATTTACTGACTAGACTATTACACTTTTCACTTTTTGTTATGTTCTTATTAATTTACTTTCATAATAACAATAATAATAATAATAATTTACAGTACATTTGACCTCCATCTCTGTGCAGCAGGAGAGATGAGTGTGTGTGTGTGTGTGCCTGCTGAGAATTAGTCGACTGTCACCATGTGGTCTTCATCTCTTTTAGGTGGGAGACATTCTCTCGGGTAGAGGGAAGGGAAGGTTTTGATCTCCTGGTTGTGTTAAGGCCACGATACAATTAAAACCAAACGTTTACTGAAGTTCAAAGGTGAACAAATCTGGATTTGGTAGATTCATGTTCTCCATTTAGCGTGTTGCTGCAGGTTCTTTTCTTATGGGCTGAAAACAAATGATAGCGTTACAGGTGTGGGTTTAATGGCTCCGTGGCGCACTGCTTGTACTGCTGCCTCACAGCAAGAAGGTCCAGGGCTCGATTCCCAGTGGTGTTGGCACTGGGGGAGTTTGCATGTTCTCCCCAGGCCTGTCGGTATGCAGTGGCTGTCTGTGTGTACTCTGCATGTTCTCCCCATGCTTAGGAGGGTTATCCCTCGACTAGAGACCTTTCTGTGAGGAGTTTACATGTTCTCCCCGTGCTCAGGAGGGTTATCTCTCAACTAGAGGCCTTTCTGTGAGGAGTTTACATGTTCTCCCCATGCTCAGGAGGGTTATCTCTCGACTAGAGACCTTTCTGTGAGGAGTTTACATGTTCTCCCGGTGCTCAGGAGGGTTATCTCTCGACTAGAGGCCTTTCTGTGAGGAGTTTACATGTTCTCCCGGTGCTCAGGAGGGTTATCTCTTGACTAGAGGCCTTTCTGTGAGGAGTTTACATGTTCTCCCTGTGCTCAGGAGGGTTATCTCTTGACTAGAGACCTTTCTGTGAGGAGTTTACATGTTCTCCCTGTGCTCAGGAGGGTTATCTCTTGACTAGAGACCTTTCTGTGAGGAGTTTACATGTTCTCCCGGTGCTCAGGAGGGTTATCTCTCGACTAGAGACCTTTCTGTGAGGAGTTTACATGTTCTCCCTGTGCTCAGGAGGGTTATCTCTCGACTAGAGGCCTTTCTGTGAGGAGCTTACATGTTCTCCCAATGCTCAGGAGGGTTATCTCTTGACTAGAGACCTTTCTGTGAGGAGTTTACATGTTCTCCCGGTGCTCAGGAGGGTTATCTCTCAACTAGAGGCCTTTCTGTGAGGAGTTTACATGTTCTCCCAATGCTCAGGAGGGTTATCTCTTGACTAGAGACCTTTCTGTGAGGAGTTTACATGTTCTCCCGGTGCTCAGGAGGGTTATCTCTCGACTAGAGGCCTTTCTGTGAGGAGCTTACATGTTCTCCCCATGCTTGGGAGGGTTATCTCTCGACTAGAGGCCTTTCTGTGAGGAGTTTACATGTTCTCCCCATGCTCAGGAGGGCTATCTCGCGACTAGAGGCCTTTCTGTGAGGAGTTTACATGTTCTCCCCGTGCTCAGGAGGGTTATCGCTCGACTAGAGACCTTTCTGTGAGGAGTTTACATGTTCTCCCTGTGCTCAGGAGGGTTATCTCTCGACTAGAGGCCTTTCTGTGAGGAGTTTACATGTTCTCCCCATGCTTAGGAGGGTTATCTCTCGACTAGAGGCCTTTCTGTGAGGGGTTTACATGTTCTCCCCGTGCTCAGGAGGGTTATCTCGTGACTAGAGGCCTTCCTGTGAGGAGTTTACATGTTCTCCCCGTGCTCAGGAGGGTTATCTCTCGACTAGAGGCCTTTCTGTGAGGAGCTTACATGTTCTCCCAATGCTCAGGAGGGTTATCTCTCGACTAGAGACCTTTCTGTGAGGAGTTTACATGTTCTCCCAATGCTCAGGAGGGTTATCTCTCGACTAGAGGCCTTTCTGTGAGGAGTTTACATGTTCTCCCCATGCTCAGGAGGGTTATCTCTTGACTAGAGACCTTTCTGTGAGGAGTTTACATGTTCTCCCGGTGCTCAGGAGGGTTATCTCTCGACTAGAGGCCTTTCTGTGAGGAGCTTACATGTTCTCCCCATGCTTGGGAGGGTTATCTCTCGACTAGAGGCCTTTCTGTGAGGAGTTTGCATGTTCTCCCCATGCTCAGGAGGGCTATCTCGCGACTAGAGGCCTTTCTGTGAGGAGTTTACATGTTCTCCCGGTGCTCAGGAGGGTTATCTCTCGACTAGAGGCCTTTCTGTGAGGAGTTTACATGTTCTCCCTGTGTTTAGGAGGGTTATCTCTCGACTAGAGGCCTTTCTGTGAGGAGTTTACATGTTCTCCCGGTGCTCAGGAGGGTTATCTCTTGACTAGAGACCTTTCTGTGAGGAGTTTACATGTTCTCCCTGTGCTCAGGAGGGTTATCTCTCGACTAGAGGCCTTTCTGTGAGGAGCTTACATGTTCTCCCAATGCTCAGGAGGGTTATCTCTTGACTAGAGACCTTTCTGTGAGGAGTTTACATGTTCTCCCGGTGCTCAGGAGGGTTATCTCTCGACTAGAGGCCTTTCTGTGAGGAGTTTACATGTTCTCCCAATGCTCAGGAGGGTTATCTCTTGACTAGAGACCTTTCTGTGAGGAGTTTACATGTTCTCCCGGTGCTCAGGAGGGTTATCTCTCGACTAGAGGCCTTTCTGTGAGGAGCTTACATGTTCTCCCCATGCTTGGGAGGGTTATCTCTCGACTAGAGGCCTTTCTGTGAGGAGTTTACATGTTCTCCCCATGCTCAGGAGGGCTATCTCGCGACTAGAGGCCTTCCTGTGAGGAGTTTACATGTTCTCCCCGTGCTCAGGAGGGTTATCGCTCGACTAGAGACCTTTCTGTGAGGAGTTTACATGTTCTCCCTGTGCTCAGGAGGGTTATCTCTCGACTAGAGGCCTTTCTGTGAGGAGTTTACATGTTCTCCCCATGCTTAGGAGGGTTATCTCTCGACTAGAGGCCTTTCTGTGAGGGGTTTACATGTTCTCCCCGTGCTCAGGAGGGTTATCTCGTGACTAGAGGCCTTCCTGTGAGGAGTTTACATGTTCTCCCCGTGCTCAGGAGGGTTATCTCTCGACTAGAGGCCTTTCTGTGAGGAGCTTACATGTTCTCCCAATGCTCAGGAGGGTTATCTCTCGACTAGAGACCTTTCTGTGAGGAGTTTACATGTTCTCCCAATGCTCAGGAGGGTTATCTCTCGACTAGAGGCCTTTCTGTGAGGAGTTTACATGTTCTCCCCATGCTCAGGAGGGTTATCTCTTGACTAGAGACCTTTCTGTGAGGAGCTTACATGTTCTCCCCATGCTTGGGAGGGTTATCTCTCGACTAGAGGCCTTTCTGTGAGGAGCTTACATGTTCTCCCCATGCTTGGGAGGGTTATCTCTCGACTAGAGGCCTTTCTGTGAGGAGTTTGCATGTTCTCCCCATGCTCAGGAGGGCTATCTCGCGACTAGAGGCCTTCCTGTGAGGAGTTTACATGTTCTCCCCGTGCTCAGGAGGGTTATCTCTCGACTAGAGACCTTTCTGTGAGGAGTTTACATGTTCTCCCCGTGCTAAGGAGGGTTATCTCTCAACTAGAGGCCTTTCTGTGAGGAGTTTACATGTTCTCCCCGTGCTCAGGAGGGTTATCTCTCGACTAGAGGCCTTTCTGTGAGGAGTTTACATGTTCTCCCCATGCTCAGGAGGGTTATCTCTCGACTAGAGGCCTTTCTGTGAGGAGTTTACATGTTCTCCCGGTGCTCAGGAGGGTTATCTCTCGACTAGAGGCCTTTCTGTGAGGAGTTTACATGTTCTCCCTGTGTTTAGGAGGGTTATCTCTCGACTAGAGGCCTTTCTGTGAGGAGTTTACATGTTCTCCCGGTGCTCAGGAGGGTTATCTCTCGACTAGAGGCCTTTCTGTGAGGAGTTTACATGTTCTCCCCATGCTCAGGAGGGTTATCTCTCGACTAGAGGCCGTTCTGTGAGGAGTTTACATGTTCTCCCCATGCTCAGGAGGGTTATCTCTCGACTAGAGGCCTTTCTGTGAGGAGTTTACATGTTCTCCCTGTGTTTAGGAGGGTTATCTCTCGACTAGAGGCCTTTCTGTGAGGAGTTTACATGTTCTCCCAGTGCTCAGGAGGGTTATCTCTCGACTAGAGGCCTTTCTGTGAGGAGTTTACATGTTCTTCCCGTGCTCAGGAGGGTTATCTCTCAACTAGAGGCCTTTCTGTGAGAAGTTTACATGTTCTCCCCGTGCTTAGGAGGGTTATCTCTCGACTAGAGGCCTTTCTGTGAGGAGCTTACATGTTCTCCCCTCGCTCACATGGGTTTCCTCCAACATCACAAAGAACCCCAAATAAAAACAAGCAGAGCAACATGGACGTCCACCTGGAATTGGTCCCTGGGTGCTGAAGGAAAGGGCTGCCCACTGCTCCTGGAGGAAGGACAACAGGAGGGAAAAATGCAGAAGAAACATTTCTTCAGCCACCACTCCCTGCATGCATCTGTGTGTTCTAGTGTGTAGCTGTAAGACGAATAAAGTCTTTTTTCGCTTCTCCCCAAGAAGGCCCAGCAGTGTGTTCACTTTCCGTGGCATCTGAAGAAGGTGAGTCTCCCCCCACCCATCCTCATCACAATCTACAGAGGGGAGCATTCTGACCAGCTGTATCACTGTCTGGCATGGGAAGTGCAAGGCATCTGACTGCAAACCCCTTCAGTGGCTAGTGAAGACAGCTGGACAGGTCATAGGAACTGCTCTCCCACCCATCCAGGCCATCTAAGATGCATGGTGCACCTGGAACGCTCTCGGCATGGTGTTGGACCCCACCCACCCTACCTACACCCTCTTCATCCTCCTACCCTCTGGCATGAGGTACCGGAGCATCCGTGCTGCCTCCAACAGACTATACAACAGTTTCATTCCTCAGGCTGTGAGGTTCCTCAACAGCTCACTGTCCGTGTCAGGTGTGCTTGTGATGTTTAGGTCTGTGAAGTACTTTTTGTTTTTAATATTTATTGTGTGTTATATGTTTTTATGTGGCACTGAGGTCCGTGTGAAATGTAATTTCCTTACCTTGTATGTATGAGACATGCATATAAGGCAACGCCAAAAAAGCAGTTTAAGATGGAAGAGAAAGAAGAATTCCGGCGTGAGTTGGATGAGTTCTCTTCTCTTCATGAAGGGGTTCTCTTTTCCTTTTTTTCAGCCGGAGAAGCTTTTCATACTAAAGGGGCGGAAAAACGTCTGACAGTAACGTGTCCACACACAACAGCTGCGTTCACTCGGCTTCACCGTGAAAGGCGACTCGAAATGAATCGTCAAAACGTCTTCCTGTCAAACGGATTCTCCTCCTCATCACAGACAGTCCAGGCTGGTTTCCTCCACATCACCTCTCCGTCTCTGTCTGTCTCCCTGATCATCCCGTCTGTTTCCTCTCACGCGGCGTTCCCTGAAAACAGAAATTAACTCAGTTCTTCACAATCAAGCATTCACACACTCGGCCTCTACCTGAACCAGTGCTCACATTCACCATCTACACACACTTCTGCTTTACATCTACACACACTTCTGCTTTACATCTACACACACTTCTGCTTCTACATCTACACACTTCTGCTTCTACATCTACACACTTCTGCTTCTACATCTACACACTTCTGCTTTACATCTACACACACTTCTGCTTCTACATCTACACACACTTCTGCTTCTACATCTGCACACACTTCTGCTTCTACATCTACACACTTCTGCTTCTACATCTACACACACTTCTGCTTCTACATCTACACACACTTCTGCTTTACATCTACACACTTCTGCTTCTACATCTACACACACTTCTGCCTCTACATCTACACACACTTCTGCTTCTACATCTACACACACTTCTGCTTCTACATCTACACACTTCTGCTTCTACATCTACACACACTTCTGCCTCTACATCTACACACACTTCTGCTTCTACATCTACACACACTTCTGCTTTACATCTACACACACTTCTGCTTCTACATCTACACACACTTCTGCCTCTACATCTACACACACTTCTGCTTCTACATCTACACACACTTCTGCTTCTACATCTACACACTTCTGCTTCTACGTCTACACACTTCTGCCTCTACATCTACACACACTTCTGCCTCTACATCTACACACTTCTGCTTCTACATCTACACACACTTCTGCCTCTACATCTACACACTTCTGCTTCTACATCTACACACACTTCTGCTTCTACATCTACACACTTCTGCCCCTACATCTACACACACTTCTGCTTCTGCATCTACACACACTTCTGCTTCTGCATCTACACACACTTCTGCTTCTACATCTACACACTTCTGCTTCTACATCTACACACTTCTGCTTCTACATCTACACACACTTCTGCCTCTACATCTACACACACTTCTGCTTCTACATCTACACACTTCTGCTTTACATCTACACACTTCTGCTTTACATCTACACACTTCTGCTTCTACATCTACACACACTTCTGCCTCTACATCTACACACACTTCTGCTTCTACATCTACACACTTCTGCTTCTACATCTACACACACTTCTGCTTCTGCATCTACACACACTTCTGCTTCTACATCTACACACTTCTGCTTCTACATCTACACACACTTCTGCCTCTACATCTACACACTTCTGCTTCTACATCTACACACTTCTGCCTCTACATCTACACACACTTCTGCTTCTACATCTACACACTTCTGCTTCTACATCTACACACACTTCTGCTTTACATCTACACACACTTCTGCCTCTACATCTACACACTTCTGCTTCTACATCTACACACTTCTGCTTTACATCTACACACACTTCTGCTTCTACATCTACGCACACTTCTGCTTCTACATCTACACACTTCTGCCTCTACATCTACACACTTCTGCTTCTACATCTACACACACTTCTGCTTCTACATCTACGCACACTTCTGCTTCTACATCTACACACACTTCTGCTTCTACAGCTATACACACTTCTGCTTCTACATCTACACACACTTCTGCTTTACATCTACACACTTCTGCTTCTACATCTACACACTTCTGCTTCTACATCTACACACTTCTGCTTTACATCTACACACTTCTGCTTCTACATCTACACACACTTCTGCTTTACATGAACACACTTCTGCCTCTACATCTACACACACTTCTGCTTCTACATCTACACACTTCTGCTTCTACAGCTATACACACTTCTGCTTCTACATCTACACACTTCTGCTTCTACAGCTACACACACTTCTGCTTCTACCTCAACACTTTGTTCCTATGTAGAGATAGATAGATAGATAGATAGATAGATAGATAGATAGATAGATAGATAGATAGATAGATAGATAGATAGATAGATAGATAGATAGATAGATAGATAGATAGATAGATAGATCTGTCTATTGATCCATTGCCTTTTCAACTCCACTGAATCAAATTCCAGGATAAAAGCAAGTGTTTACTTGTTCTTTAAAATCGTGTAGTTTGTTGTTTCTCATAATGTTGTAGATTATGGTCTCTCTGATGGACTTTACAAACTGGAACAATAAATGAACATAATATTCAAAGACATCTCAAAGTTTGGACTTGGGTCATTTGGACCCATGCTAAGTCAGTGGTGCTGCAGACCTCCGTGCTGCAGAACTCCATGCTACAGACCTCCATGCTGTAGACCTCCATGCTGCAGACCTCCATGCTGCAGACCTCCATGCTGCAGACCTCCATGTTTCAGAACTCCATGCTGCAGACCTCCGTGCTGCAGAACTCCATGCTGCAGACCTCCATGTTTCAGAACTCCATGCTGCAGACCTCCGTGTTGCAGAACTCCATGCTGCAGACCTCCATGTTTCAGAACTCCATGCTACAGACCTCCGTGTCTCAGAACTCCATGCTGCAGACCTCCATGCTGCAGAACTCCATGCTGCAGACCTCCATGTTTCAGAACTCCATGCTACAGACCTCCGTGTCTCAGAACTCCATGCTGTAGACCTCCATGCTGCAGACCTCCATGCTGCAAACCTCCATGTTTCAGAACTCCATGCTGCAGACCTCCATGCTGCAGAACTCCATGCTGCAAACCTCCATGTTTCAGAACTCCATGCTGCAGACCTCCATGCTGCAGAACTCCATGCTATAGACCTCCATGTTTCAGAACTCCATGCTGTAGACCTCCATGCTGCAGACCTCCATGCTGCAGACCTCCATGTTTCAGAACTCCATGCTGCAGACCTCCATGCTGCTGACCTCCATGTTTCAGAACTCCATGCTGCAGACCTCCATGCTGCAGACCTCCATGCTGCAGAACTCCATTCTGCAGACCTCCATGTTTCAGAACTCCATGCTGCAGACCTCCATGCTGCAGAACTCCATGCTGCAGACCTCCATGTTTCAGAACTCCATGCTGCAGACCTCCGTGTTGCAGAACTCCATGCTGCAGACCTCCGTGTTGCAGACCTCCGTGCTGCAGACCTCCGTGCTGCAGACCTCCATGGCTCT
>NC_079224.1:45789267-45801767 GCF_029633865.1 Lampris incognitus | reverse complement strand
CCTGTCAAGGTAGTGACGCCGCGTCGGTTTTAAAGGCATGTGCTCGTTAATGTAGGCTATGAAATTTAAATTTTTTACATTTTTTTGCAAGACGTACACATGTATTTATATTTGTATATTTAGTTGGAAATTAATATAACAGTACTGTAAGAGGAAAGTACAATAGTGAAGTGTGTTTGTATAGTGTACCACTGCACATTTTTTTTAATCATTTGTAGTGTAAAAATGTGACAGTATTAGTACATTAGTATGATTTATTAGCATAATTTCAGTTTCCACATAATGATTACAAATGCCATGCAATGTGACAAGTACTTTTTTTAGTTTGATGTATTGCAGTCTGCTTCACATTGGCTCCTACATATGAAGTGCCCTTCAGAACAACAGTGGTGCTATTCTATTCTATTCTATTCTATTCTGTTCTATTCTATTCTATTCTATTCTGTTCTATTCTGTTCTATTCTGTTCTATTCTATTCTGTTCTATTCTGTTCTATTCTTCTCCATTCTTTATTGAACACATTTTCACATACAACGGTACAATAGAAAAAAATAATAAAAAGGAGACAAAATAAACAAAAAAACAAGATTACATTTTACAAAGCCAGAGTTTGGTTATATGCAGCATATGAAAGCCGCCTATTAATTCCAAAGTCTTGGCAGCTTTTCTTGTTTTTAAGATGAAATAAAATGGAGCTATTTTGTTCAAATTCACTAACGAATACGGAATTTACCAAACATAAGAAGTGGTTGCATGGTAGCACGGCATGTTTCTATTCTACCCCATTAGTAAAGACCGGTTGGGTAAATGACGTCACGGCCGTGACGTCACGTCATCGCAAATACCGTCACAGTAAAAGTTCCCACAGCAAGTCAAAGTTCACCGTCCCGGGGGGGAGGAGGGGAGGAGGGTAACGAGGAACAAAACGCCACCGACGGGGAGCGAAGTGCACGCGGGGACAGGAACTAGGGCTCGTTTCCCCGCGGCGGACAGAAGAAGAAGAAGAAGAGGAAGAAGAAGAAGCAGCGGCGCCACTTCCGCGTTTGTTCCTCCGCGTGAGGCGGCTCAAACAGGAAGCGCTAATAACCCGACGCCTCGTCTGCCCTCCGCGTCGCAGGTATGTCCGCTGAGAGACGCCGGCTTTGACGACACCCCGAGCGGCGTCCGTCGTTAGTGAATACCGCGTCTCACCGAGCCCCTCTCCCCCCCAACCGAACCGAACCGAACCGTCCGCGCCGCGCGTCACGGCGCTGCTTTGAAGGAGAACGCCGCGGCCGCCGCTGCGGATCGTTTTGCTGGACGTGTCGCGTCCGTTCGTTTTCCCGGACCGGACTGGACCGGACCGGACTCGGCCCGGGGGGCGCCGTTAAGCGGGGAGAGACGTAACGTGCTTGTGTTCGTTAAACGGGGAGAGACGGGCGGTGTTGACAAGTTACTCAGACGTGGTTTGACGTTGCAGAGTCCCCGGGGAGACGTCATTCCGATGGTGGAGGAAGGGAGCGGGACGGGACGGGACGGGAGCTGCATGCAGGCTGAATAACCGGGGACACGCCGCTGCCCAGGCCGCAGGACCCGCGGCGCGCTGACCGGACACGATGCCCACCGGTAAGGCGTGTGTGTGTGTGTGTGTGTGGGGGGGCTCTTGCGAGGCGGTAGGTAGGTCGGGGGTAGGGGTGTGAGTGACAGGTAGGTCGGGGGTAGGGGTGTGAGTGACAGGTAGGTAGGTCGGGGGTAGGGGTGTGAGTGACAGGTAGGTAGGTCGGGGGTAGGGGTGTGACTGACAGGTAGGTAGGTCGGGGGTAGGGGTGTGAGTGACAGGTAGGTAGGTCGGGGGTAGGGGTGTGAGTGACGTTGACACCGTGGTGGCAGCGTGGGGTAACAACACAAGGCTGTGACCTTTAGCTGTGTGAAGAGCTGGCAGTGGATGTCCACTTGCACACTAGCCACGCTAGAGAAACCACTAGCCCCACTAGCCCCACTAGCCCCCCCCCCGCGTTGTTGTTGTGCTGCAAAGGCTAGAAATGGGACCACATGTGGAAAGTGAAAAGTTCTCTTAAAGAAAACTTTTTTTCCACACTGAGATTTTTTTTTTCTCATAGGACTTTTGTTGAGAAAAGGATTGAGGACGAAAGTGATGAAAGGTCCTCCTGCACACACTGTGTTACTGTGCCATTTGTCCCCCTCATTCATCTGGGGCAGGGGTGGGCAGTCTTGTCCAAACAGGGCCAGTGTGGGTGCAGGTTTTTGTTCCAACCAAGCATTACACACCTGTGTCTCCTCATCAAGTTCCTCAGCAAAACTCTGCTGGTTGATCAGTGGGATCAGGTGTGTAACTGCTCCGTTGACCTGCACCCACACCGGCCCTTTCTGGACAAGACTGCCCACCCCGGATCTAGAGCCCCGACCTCCCTCCTGACATGTTGTTGGGATGTGACTTTAGGTTGGCTGTGATGTTTGTGTGTGTGCGTGCGTGCGCGCACATTCCTGGAGAATGCAGTTTGTGAAATGGTCGGTAACAACTGCCCCGAGTCCGGGTCTTGTTTTGGAGGCGTGCGTCAGAACCGTCAGCAGTTTAAATGGGAGCCGGTCAGTCTGCAGCTCGGAGCTCCCGACTGCTGCTGGACCCTAAAGTGTTTTCCCTGCAGTTTTAAGTCTGTCACTCACACTTAATCCGTGTCGCACGTGTTGTGTGTTGAAATGCGTTGTGCTTTACACCCTGTCAGAGATGCACCCTGTCAGAGATGCACCCTGCCAGAGTTGCACCCTGTCAAAGTTGCACCCTCTCAGAGTTGCACCCTGTCAGAGTTACACCCTCTCAGAGTTGCACCCTCTCAGAGTTACACCCTGTCAAAGTTGCACCCTCTCAGAGTTACACCCTGTCAGAGTTGCACCCTCTCAGAGTTGCACCCTCTCAGAGTTGCACCCTCTGAGTTGCACCCTCTCAGTTACACCCTGCCAGAGTTGCACCCTGTCAGAGTTGCACCCTGTCAGAGTTGCACCCTGTCAGAGTTGCACCCTGTCAGAGTTACACCCTGTCAGAGTTGCACCCTGTCAGAGTTACACCGTCAGAGTTGCACCCTGTCAGAGTTACACCCTGTCAAAGTTGCACCCTCTCAGAGTTGCACCCTGTCAGAGTTGCACCCTGTCAAAGTTGCACCCTCTCAGAGTTACACCCTCTCAGAGTTACACCCTGTCAAAGTTGCACCCTGTCAGAATTACACCCCGTTAGAGTTGCACCCCGTCAGAGTTGCACCCCGTCAGAGTTGCACCCCGTCAGAGTTGCACCCCGTCAGAGTTGCACCCTGTCAGAGTTGCACCCTGTCAGAGTTGCACCCTGTCAGAGTTGCACCCTGTCAGAGTTGCACCCTGCCAGAGTTGCACCCTGCCAGAGTTGCACCCTGCCAGAGTTGCACCCTGCCAGAGTTACACCCTGTCAGAGTTGCACGGATATAAATCGTGGGTAAAGTTTGAAACTTGCCTGATGCAGATCTCTGCAATGACAACCGTTGTCCCAAAACTGAAACCCAGGGGTCCTCACTGTGATGCAGCATCATCAGCAGCTAATCTGTCATCAGATCAGATCAGATCAGATCAGATAAGATATGAGAAGATAAGATAAGATAAGGCATAATAACTTCAGGAGCTGGACGGTACAAACTTCAATACGGTTTTCATTTTGTGCAGTAAATATATACACACAGGTTGCGTATGTGCAAACACACGGTGTGTTTATGCAAGTAAGCGGATATAGCACGGGTATGTGAGTTTGTATGTGTGTTTTTAAAAAGCAGTTGTGTGAAAATACATTGACGCTGGATTACATGACAGACATGCAGGTGTAAAAACGCAGTCATCACAGCTGCAGTAGGAAGTACGCTTCTTTGTTGGCCTGCTTGGGGAGGTTTGTTGCCACAGTCCTAGAAGTTTACCTCCATACATATTTAGTTATATATTTACCAATCCATCCATTATCCAAGCCACTTATCCCAGTCGGGGTCGCGGGGATACTGGAGCCTATCCCAGCAGTCATTGGGCGGCAGGCGGGGAGACACCCTGGACAGGCCGCCGGGCCATCACAGGGCATTTATTATTCATATATTTACTCATGTCATTTTGAATCCACACATGTTCTCGTTGTCATCAGTTTTACAGGGTAAACCTCTCCTTTTCTCCCTGTACACGACATCCCCGGGTTCTGTTATTCGCTCGCATGACTTCTCTTGCCATTGTTATGCCGATGACGCCCAGCTGATCTTGTTCTTCCCTCCCTCTGACACACAAGTAGAGACACGCATTGCTGCGTGCTTGACTGACATCTCGGAGTGGATGGCGACACACCACCTGAAGCTCAGTCTGGACAAGACAGAGCTGATGTTCCTCTCGGGGAAAGGTTGCCCACACCGAGACCTGGCCATCACCATTGACAACACCGTGGTGACGCCGACTCGGGCTGCGAGGAATCTGGGTGTGATCCTGCAAACGTTGCATCGGTTGCTCGCTCCTGCAGATTTCTCCTCTATAACATCAGGAGGATTCGCCCATTCCTCACCGACGAGACGGCACAGGTGCTCATCCAGGCTCTGGTCATCTCCCGGCTGGACTACGGCAACTCCCTCCTTGCTGGCGCCCCGGCGTCGGCCATCAGACCTCTGGAGGTTGTTCGGAAAGCTGCAGCTCGTCTGGTGTTCAACCGCCCTAAGTTCCCCCACACAACTCCCCTTCTCATGTCCCTACACTGGCTCCCAGGAGCTGCTCGCATCCAGTTTAAGACTCTGGTGCTAGCCTACAGGGCAGTGAAAGGAACAGCTCCTTCCTATCTCCAGGCCATGGTCAAGCCCTACACCCCCGCCCGACCACTTTGCTCTGCTGCCTCGGGACGCCTGGTCGCCCCATCGCTCAGAGGCCCCTGCTGCCGATCGACCCAGTCCCGGTTCTGTTCTGTCCTGGCCCCACAGTGGTGGACTGAACTCCCCACTGATGTCAGGACAGCCGAGTCACTGCCCATCTTTCAGGGCAGGTTGAAAACTCACCTCTTTAAGAACTACTACCCTGTTACTTGTTCTTAGCACTTATTGTATTCACTCATTCAAAAAAAAAAACTCTTTCTTGCGCTTTTACTTTAGCACTGGTTTTGCTCTTAGATGCTTGTTTAGATGCACTTATGACCTCTGATGACTAGTAGTTCTCCTGATCTCCTACGTTAGATGATGCTCTTATTGTAAGTCGCTTTGGATAAAAGCGTTGGCTGAATGACTGTAATGTCATGTAATGTAAATAAACTGATGGAGGGCGGCACGGTGGCGCAGTGTTTAGCACGGTCGCCTCACAGCAAGAAGGTCCTGGGTTCGAACCCCGGGGTAGTCCAACCTTGGGGGTCGTCCCGGGTCGTCCTCTGTGTGGCGTTTGCATGTTCTCCCTGTGTCTGCGTGGGTTTCCTCCGGGGGCTCCGGTTTCCTCCCACAGTCCGAAGACATGTAGGTCAGGTGAATCAGATTGTCCCTAGGTGTGTGTGTGTGTGTGTGTGTGGGGGGGGGGGGCTGTGATGGCCTGGCGGCCTGTCCAGGGTGTCTCCCCGCCTGCCACCCAGTGACTGCTGGGAGAGGCTCCAGCATCCCCGCGGCCCTGACAGCAGGATAAGGGGTTCGGATGATGGATGGATGGGTGGATAAACAGAAGGGGCATTAGAGTTGTATGGGTTCAGTTGTGTTTTTTGGAGCAAATACTCTACAATCCTACACCACAATACTCTTGTGATGACCTTCTCGTGCCGTATTTGGCATATGAGCAGTAGACACGTGTAAGAGAGCCGCTCGGTTAATGGCGCCGTCTGCATGTTTTAACGGAAGCGTGAACTTGGCGGTGGGTCATGGCGACGAACTTCAAACGTGGTTTACTGTGACCCTGTTATTCAAGAAAATCTTTCTTTGGCTCTAGCGGATCTTTTTTTTCCAGGAGAATCAAATCACTCGAAAACTTTGTTCTGCCACACAGAATATAAGAAACAACCACAGTACACATGCTAAAAAGGCCCACCGCAGCCAACGGGTAAAGCCCACCACCTCAGATGAGAGCGCTTTGCAAAAGTGGCGTATGGGTCAAAACGCTGTATTATGGGCGAAGGAGCGAGACAGAAGTAGAGTTGAGCTGAACTGAGGTTTTTTTTTTTTTCCTAGTTGAGTAAACTGATGGCTGATAGGACAATGGAAGACTTGATCCTGTGTAATTTTAGTCTTAGGGCCCTGTGTCTTTTACCTGAAGCCAACAGGTGTCGGTACTTTTGTAGACTGAAACTGGCAGCCTTCATTTTAGTGTTCAGTAGGTCTCCCCTCCATTGTGTTTGCATTTGTTTGCCGATTAACCACCAGTCCGGCTTCACATTGGAGAGGCAGGAAGCCGACGGCGGTTTGGAGGTAATTTTCCACAGCAAGACTCCCGTTGGTTCGTGAGACTTTGGTGATTATAGCAGGCCCATTTTGAGGAAATTGGGGTACGATTACGCCCGGTGGACAGCAAAAATGAGTTTCTGCTGTGGTAGATTCTCATCATGTGGGCAGCAGCGGTAGCCAAGAAGACGTGGCGTCTGAGCCAGCGTGTCGTTTCATATTGCTGCAGTGGCGGCTGGCCAGTACAGGACGCCGGGGCGCCACCCCCTTCAAACATCAAGAGATGAAAATCTACTTAAACATGTTAAATATATTTAGGTGTATAATGCAAATAATGGTGAAATAAAAGTGTTGTCAGTCTGTCAGCAGCATTAAATATTGGTTCAAATGGTGTTTGGTTGGTTCCTGTCTGAATACATATACTTCCTGGGTGAGGGGCGCCGGCCAAACCATACCTTATATAAGCTCTCAAACTTGTGGCGAGCAGGTGACCTGAGGCTGCTGTCTGATTGGCTTCTTCAGGTTTTCCAGGGGGCACAGTTCTGTGCCGCCCCAGACACGCCCACTTCTATTGGCAGCGAGTTGTTATTGTTTTAATGTGTTTTGATCTAATGTGATTGGACAATTCCCGTGGCTGTCAATCATGTTCACACCCACCACGACGCCTCGTCTTGACTGTCAATCATCCACCGTCTACCAACCCTGATAGAATCTATTGGCTACACTGTCCTTCTTAATAACTCTGTGACTGTGTGGACGTTAAAGCAGCTGTCAGGTGTGCTAAGCCAAGGTACATTGCACCCCCCCCCCCAACATTTTTAGCACCAGCCGCCACTGTATTGCTGGTGTGAGAGCGTGAAGGAGTTAAGCCCTCGGTGGAGACCCCGTACCTGCGCTATAATTACTGTGTGGTCCGCTGTCAGATCAGCAGATTAGCAGGAAGTAATGTGATGCCCTCAGCATTGATCTCTTATGGGCCTGTGCAGCAGAGTGGGCCTTACGGGAGTGTGTGTGTGTGTGTGTGTGTGTGTGTGGGTGGGAGATAGAGATAGTGAGCTGTGTGTGGGTCTGTATGTGTCAGAAAGGAAGGGAGAGAGAAATAGTTGAACAGATAAATCGGTGATAGGTTTTTCTTTTATAACATCAGTAATCAGGAATATTTATTTGTCATTTCATGAAAAATCGTTTCCCCCAGCCCACAGCAGTGCAACACAAAGACAAAAACACACGTCCAAACTACAACAACACATATAGCCAAACTACAAAAAAAAACCCTACAAAAACTACAAAACACTTATATATCAGGTCTGTGAATGTTCTCATTCATCCAGGTCATAGTTATCCAAAGGGGTTGAATCAAGTGCAACTGGACATATAACTGGATAACTGGGCATATAACCGGTTAACCGGATAACTGGACATATAACCGGATAACTGGATAACTGGACATATAACCAGTTAACCGAATAACTGGACATATAACTGGATAACTGGACATATAACCAGTTAACCAGATAACTGGACATATAACCAGATAACCGGATAACTGGACATATAACCGGATAACTGGATAACTGGACATATAACTGGATAACTGGACATATACCGGATAACTGGACATATAACCAGTTAACCGGATAACTGGACATATAACCGGTTAACCGGATAACTGGACATATAACTGGATAACTGGACATATAACTGGATAACTGGACATATACCGGATAACCGGATAACTGGACATATAACCGGTTAACCGGATAACTGGACATATAACCGGATAACCGGATAACTGGACATATAACCAAGTCCAGTTGCACTTGATTCAATTCCTTTGGACTTAAATATCAGAATCAGAACACTTGATTCATCCCCCGAGGGGAAATTGGGTTCTATCACAGACACTCAAGCTCCAGTAAGTAAAAACTAACAAGATACAAGATAACAAGAAAATAGAAACAAGAAAAACAGAAACAAATAGAAATAACAGATGAAATAAGAAATAGAAATAAGAACAAAATACATCAACAAGCATGGAGCACATACCAGCCTATCTATACTGCACTAGCGCAGCACACCACCACAGCACAAACACCCCCCGGCAGGGTGAAACAGGTGAGGGGCAGTCCAGTGACCATCACCTCCGAGGGTCTGACCCTCTGAGGGAGCAGCTGTACAGTTTGATGGCCACAGCCAGGAATGACCACCTGTGGCGCTGTGTGGTGCATCTCGGCAGAATGAGTCTATTACTAAACTCCTTACCCAACATATTAAAAAAAATTAATTGTGCAAGAGAGCGAACGCCAGGATGACTGTCAGAACCGCCGGTCTGCATGGGCTAGCAGTTAGCTTAGCCTGCCCCGCTTCCGCATCCTGTCAGACCGCCCTCGCTGTTTCCTCCTCTGGCACAGCTCCGGTCAGGGCCGTGGTCGCTGGGCCCACGGGACGCAGCAGACCAAGCTCTGCCAGCCAATCCAGCGCCAGCTGTCCCAGCCATCAAACAAAGACACAAACTTAGATGTGGACAAAGACCCGTACCGTCCATGCAGTGTCTTTGGGGGCTGGCCAATTAGGACTGGGGTGAGGCCGCCACAAACGTAAGCCGTGCCACCATCTTCCCACATCGGTACTGGGTGAGGCTGCTGCAAACGTGAATTCACGCCACCATCTTGCCACACTGGAAGCGGTGTCTTAAGGGGTTGGACCCTTTAGTGGTGCGGGCGACCCGGGTTCGTGTCCCGGCTGCAACAGATTCCCAGCTGCCCCCTGAAGTCGCTACGTTCATACGTGCCGTACTCCGTGGTCTCAACATGATTGTTTTCACCAGCTGTGTGGTGATTTGTGTTTTGGATGCCGTTGGAAGTCGAACAACACGTGAATGACATTTGAGGTCTTTGCTAGATTTCTCTCACCTTGTGCGTGCGGCTGTGAGTGTAAAAGTGTGTTTGTGATGTGTGTTCGACACAAAGTCGTATGAAATAATGTTAGTGCTGCATGTCCTTTTACTGCCGTGAGAAGCCGAGTCCGCTGCCAAACACGGTCGGCTAATTCTACTGACGGACAGCCGGCTGTGTCACAACTAACATGTCACTGATTCTGTGTGTGTGTGTGTGTGTGTGTGTGTGTGTGTGTGTGTGTGTGTGTTTGTGTGTGTGTGTGTGCGTGTGCATGTGTTTGACATAGAGGGGAGGAGGGGGAAAAAGTATATTGGCCCATCGCCCTGTTTAGTGTCACTGCTATTATAAATTGTCACTAATTGAGAGGGGGGGAGAGGGGGGAGCGAGATAGAGGGGGGGGCGATTGAGAGGGGAGAGGGGGGAATGAATGAGAGGAGAGGAGGGGGAGAAAGAGGGAGGGAGAGAGAGACTGCTCCAGTTATTGGCTCTCATTCGTTAGCCTGTCTTGTCATTCGTAAAATGTCATTATCCTGAAAGTGTTTAACCGCCTCAATTAAGCCATGATGTAGGACAGCCACGGGGCCCTGCCAGGAGACACACTGCATCCATTTATGACGCTAAAGCAGACCTAAGCTGGTGTGTGTGTGTGTGTGTGTGTGTGTGTGAACTGATGCTGTGTTTTCGATGCATACATAGGCGTGTTTAGGGGTTTAGCCATGTTAGCTCCCGTCAAGATGGTGCAGGTTTCAATTCCAGCCCTCCTCCGAGGGGATTTACACGAGTTTCCTTCCACCGCTAAAGCGACGCATGTTGGTCTCTATGTGTGAACGGTGTGGAAAGGATTGTATGTGTGGGCCCTGCGATAGACTGGGGACATGCCCAGTATGTCTCTCAATGCGTGCCGGGATCATCGGCAGACACTCGGGGTCGAGTATGACCGTCTTCCCTCTGGGTTCCTCTGGGTCCTCAGGTGGGTGTAGAGGTCGATCCTGGAGTCGCATAATGAGAGGAGGCATGCATGTGACAGCTTTTTACGTGGAGTGGCTGATGCGCCTGCAGCCACCATACGGTCCTTGGCAGGGGTCGGCCAATGGCGTGGAGAACCAAGACAATTGGGGACCACCTCTGTTGAAATGAGAGCCACTTTATTTGACATTGTATTCTTACAACGGATTTCTTGCAACGGAATTCTTACAGTGAATGTGTTCTCTGCATTTACCCCATCCTATTGTATAGGAGCAGTGGGTAGCTGCTGCGCCCGGGGACCAGCTCCAGTTCTTCCTTTTCCTTCCACTGCCTTGCTCAGGGGCACAGACAGGAGTATAAACCTAACATGCATGTCTTTTTGATGGTCGGAGGAAATCGGAGCACGCGGAGGAAACTCAAGCAGACACGGGGAGAACATACAAACTCCACACCAGAAAGGACCTGGGACGGCCCGGGGTTCGAACCCAGGAACTTCTTGCTGTGAGGCAACAGTACTAACCTCTGGGCCACCATGCCGCCCAAAGCCTTCATCCGCCTTCACTGCCATTGTGAACTGGAGACATCCTCCGCCAGTTCTGCCGTCGAGGTCCTTGTTGGATCGCGATTCATCTGGAACCTCCTCCTTGACCTATCTGCCTTGGGTGACCCTACCAGGAGCCATGCTCCGGACGGCATATCTCTTGGGACCATTGGTACATGCAAGCCTCTCCGCCGTGGCAAGGTGGCGATCTAGGAGAAGGTGCTGAGATAGACTCTAGCTGTGTGTGACCCTGGATGAGACTGGTAAAGAGAATGAATGACGATTCATGAGTCAAATGTTGATTTCAGAATCAGCTTTATTGGCCAAGTGTGCTTATGCATACAAGGGGTTCGACTCCGGTTTACAGCTGCTTCCAGTACTTGCATACATCACTCACCAAAAAAGAAAAAAATAGAACACGGGAGTATGTATGTACAATAGATTGCACATCTGGTTTAAAGAGGTAGTGCACATCGTAGATATGTAGGTGAGACATATTGACCAGAAGGGGGCTTTTAAAAAGTGTCATATTTACATAGTAAGTGTCCATTATTGCACCATGCTGTTACCTATTCATGAGAGAGATGTGGAAAAAAGCTGTTCCTGTGTCTGGTGATTTTGGTGCCCATTGCTCTGTAGTGCTTGCCAGCGGGTAGGAATTCAAACAGACTGTGCCCTGGGTGTGTGCGTATGTGTGTGGAGGGGGGGTCTGTGCTGATTCTGCCCGCCCATTTCCTAGGCTTTAGAGGCGTACAAATCCCGCAGGGCGGGCAGGGGCGTGGCAATGAGTTTTTTTTTCTGCTGTACTTACTGTTTGCTGTAGTCTGTTCCCGTCCTGTTTTGTCGCTGCTCTGAACCGGACTGTGATGGATGTGCACAGGACAGAGTCCATGACTGCGGTGTAGAACCGGCTCAACAGCTCCTGTGACAGACCACATTTCCTCAATTGCCACAGAAAGAACATCCTCTGCTGGGCCTCTTTGAGGATGGAGTTGATGGTGTTCTCCCACTTCAGGTCTTTGGAAAGGGTAGTTCCCAGAAACTTGACGTTCTCCACAGCTGACACGAGGCTGTTGGATAGTGTGAGGGGGAGCAGTGCTGAGGGGTGTCTCCTGAAGACCACTGTCATCTCCACAGTCTTGAGCATGTTCAGCTCCAAGTTGTTCTGACTGCACCAGAGAACCCGCCGCTCAACCTCCCACTGATATGCAGACTTGTCGCCATAGTTCCCAGAAACTTGACGTTCTCCACAGCTGACACAAGGCTGTTGGATAGTGTGAGGGGGAGCAGTGCTGAGGGGTGTCTCCTGAAGACCACTGTCATCTCCACAGTCTTGAGCATGTTCAGCTCCAAGTTGTTCTGACTGCACCAGAGAACCCGCCGCTCAACCTCCCACTGATATGCAGACTTGTCGCCATAGTTCCCAGAAACTTGACGTTCTCCACAGCTGACACAAGGCTGTTGGATAGTGTGAGGGGGAGCAGTGCTGAGGGGTGTCTCCTGAAGACCACTGTCATCTCCACAGTCTTGAGCATGTTCAGCTCCAAGTTGTTCTGACTGCGCCAGAGAACCCGCCGCTCAACCTCCCACTGATATGCAGACTTGTCGCCATAGTTCCCAGAAACTCGACGTTCTCCACAGCTGACACAAGGCTGTTGGATAGTGTGAGGGGGAGCAGTGCTGAGGGGTGTCTCCTGAAGACCACTGTCATCT
>NC_079224.1:45774267-45784267 GCF_029633865.1 Lampris incognitus | reverse complement strand
CGCCACGCATCACATCCTGCTGGTTAAACACCAACACAACGCCCTTTCCTGCTACACACGTCTTCCACACAGCGTCGTTCACCGGTCTTTCTTTCATTGACCAGTGTGATTAAAAAAAAAATTTGTTTTTTGGATTCCCCCCTCCCCCCCCTTTTTCTCCCCAATTGTATCCGGCCAATTACCCCACTCTTCCTAGGTCGCTGCAGACTACCACATGGCTCCTCCCATACACGTGGAGTCGCCAGCCACTTCTTTTCACCTGGCAGTGAGGAGTTTCACCAGGGGGACGTAGCACGTGGGAGGATCACGCTATTCCCCCTAGTTCCTCCTCCCTCCAGAGCAGGCACCCTGAGCGACCAGAGGAGGCGCTAGTGCGGCGACCAGGACACATACCCACATCCGGCTTCCTACCCACAGACACGGCCAATTGTGTCTGTAGGGACACCCGACCAAGCCGATGGTGACACGAGGATTCAAACCGGCGATCCCCGTGTTGGTAGGCAACGGAATAGACCGCCACGCCACCCGGACGCCCCCATTTTAGTCCTCTTTATAGTTTTCATCTAAAGTGTCTCTCAGCCCTTATCACGACTCCAGTACTGGGTTGTGTGTCTGGGCGGTCCCACTGAAAACCTGTAATCTTCATCGACCCAGTCGGTGTTGAGGAAGAGGGGGGTGACGTATGAATGAGACAGTTTTGCCTCTTTTAGGGGCAAGAAAAGGACGGTTTGGAATACATTTTGTGCCCCGTAGCAGACTTTATGCTTCATTTTGTGCTGTTTTCTTCGCTCACTTCAGGCCACAACCTCCGTCTTCAGCACATCTCATAACGCTGTAAAGAGGTGTCTTCCTCTGGGCTAGTGCTGTCTGTCCAACACTAGTTTTATTGTGAAGAGATGTCTTCCTCTGGGTTAGTGCTGTATGTCCAACACTAGTTTTATTGTGAAGAGGTGTCTTCCTCTGGGTTAGTGTTGTATGTCCAATACTAGTTTTATTGTGAAGAGATGTCTTCCTCTGGGTTAGTCCTGTATGTCCAACACTAGTTTTATTGTGAAGAGATGTCTTCCTCTGGGTTAGTGCTGTATGTCCAACACTAGTTTTATTGTGAAGAGATGTCTTCCTCTGGGTTAGTGTTGAATGTCCAACACTAGTTTTATTGTGAAGAGATGTCTTCCTCTGGGTTAGTGTTGTATGTCCAACACTAGTTTTATTGTGAAGAGATGTCTTCCTCTGGGTTAGTGCTGTATGTCCAACACTAGTTTTATTGTGAAGAGATGTCTTCCTCTGGGTTAGTCCTGTATGTCCAACACTAGTTTTATTGTGAAGAGGTGTCTTCCTCTGGGTTAGTCCTGTATGTCCAATACTAGTTTTATTGTGAAGAGATGTCTTCCTCTGGGTTAGTCCTGTATGTCCAACACTAGTTTTATTGTGAAGAGATGTCTTCCTCTGGGTTAGTCCTGTATGTCCAATACTAGTTTTATTGTGAAGAGATGTCTTCCTCTGGGTTAGTGCTGTCTGTCCAACACTAGTTTTATTGTGAACAGGTGTCTTCCTCTGGATTAGTCCTGTATGTCCAACACTAGTTTTATTGTGAAAAGGTGTCTTCCTCTGGGTTAGTCCTGTATGTCCAATACTAGTTTTATTGTGAACAGGTGTCTTCCTCTGGGTTAGTGTTGTATGTCCAATACTAGTTTTATTATGAAGAGATGTCTTCCTCTGGGTCAGTCCTGTATGTCCAACACTAGTTTTATTGTGAACAGGTGTCTTCCTCTGGGTTAGTCCTGTATGTCCAATACTAGTTTTATTATGAAGAGATGTCTTCCTCTGGGTCAGTCCTGTATGTCCAACACTAGTTTTATTGTGAACAGGTGTCTTCCTCTGGGTTAGTGTTGTATGTCCAATACTAGTTTTATTATGAAGAGATGTCTTCCTCTGGGTCAGTCCTGTATGTCCAACACTAGTTTTATTGTGAACAGGTGTCTTCCTCTGGGTTAGTCCTGTATGTCCAATACTAGTTTTATTATGAAGAGATGTCTTCCTCTGGGTCAGTCCTGTATGTCCAACACTAGTTTTATTGTGAACAGGTGTCTTCCTCTGGGTTAGTGTTGTATGTCCAATACTAGTTTTATTATGAAGAGATGTCTTCCTCTGGGTCAGTCCTGTATGTCCAACACTAGTTTTATTGTGAAGAGATGTCTTCCTCTGGGTTAGTGCTGTATGTCCAACAGTAGTAAAACACATTCAGCTCATCAGTAGCAGTGATGGAAAACTGAAAGAAGAAGATGTGAGATGCATCAAAAATCATCAGTGTTTCGAAAATGGCCGTCATCATTTCTGCTCCGGGTGTGGAAAGATGGCGGCGCGAATCCACGTTCGCGGCGGCCTCCCCCAGTACCGATGTGGGAAGATGGTGGCTCGAATTCATGTTTGCGGCGGCCTCCTCCAGTACCGATGTGGGAAGATGGTGGCTCGAATTCATGTTTGCGGCGGCCTCCCCCAGTACCGATGTGGGAAGATGGTGGCTCGAATTCATGTTTGCGGCGGCCTCCCCCAGTACCGATGTGGGAAGATGGTGGCTCGAATTCATGTTTGCGGCGGCCTCCCCCAGTACCGATGTGGGAAGAGGGTGGTGCGAATTCATGTTTGCGGCAGCCTCCCCCAGTACCGATGTGGGAAGATGGTGGCTCGAATTCATGTTTGCGGCGGCCTCCCCCAGTACCATCCATGCAGTGTCTTTGTCCACGTTAAGTTTTGTCTTCATTTGATGGCTGGGAGAGCTGTCGCTGGATCATCTGGGAGAGCTTGGTCTGCTGTGTCCTGTGGGCCCAAGGACCACGGCCCCTGCCTGGAGCTGGTACCGAGGAGGAAACGGCGAGGGCGGTCTGACAGGACGTGGAAGCGGGGCAGGCTAAGCTAACTGCTAGCCCATGCAGACCGGGAGGTCCGACAGTCATCCTGGCTGGCGTCCATTCTCCTGGACAGTGATTATTTTGTTTTGTTTTTTGTTTAGTGTGGATATGTGTGTTAGTTTGGATATATGTGTGTTAGTGTGGATATGTGTGTTAGTTTGGATACGTGTGTTAGTGTGGATATGTGTGTTAGTGTGGATATGTGTGTTAGTTTGAGAATGTGTGTTAGTGTGGGTATGTGTGTTAGTGTGGATATGTGTGTTAGTGTGGATATGTGTGTGTTAGTGTGGATATGTGTGTTAGTGTGGATATGTGTGTGTTAGTTTGGATACGTGTGTTAGTGTGGATACGTGTGTTAGTGTGGATATGTGTGTTAGTTTGAGAATGTGTGTTAGTGTGGGTATGTGTGTTAGTTTGGATATGTGTGTTAGTTTGAGAATGTGTGTTAGTGTGGGTATGTGTGTTAGTGTGGATATGTGTGTTAGTTTGAGAATGTGTGTTAGTGTGGGTATGTGTGTTAGTGTGGGTATGTGTGTTAGTGTGGATATGTGTGTTAGTTTGAGAATGTGTGTTAGTGTGGGTATGTGTGTTAGTGTGGATATGTGTGTTAGTGTGGATATGTGTGTTAGTGTGTATATGTGTGTTAGTGTGGATATGTGTGTGTTAGTGTGGATATGTGTGTTAGTGTGGATATGTGTGTTAGTGTGGATATGTGTGTGTTAGTTTGGATACGTGTGTTAGTGTGGATATGTGTGTTAGTGTGGATATGTGTGTTAGTGTGGATATGTGTGTTAGTGTGGATACGTGTGTTAGTGTGGATACGTGTGTTAGTGTGGATATGTGTGTTAGTGTGGATATGTGTGTTAGTGTGGATATGTGTGTTAGTTTAGATGTGTGTGTTAGTGTGGATATGTGTGTTAGTGTGGATATGTGTGTTAGTGTGGATATGTGTGTTAGTGTGGATATGTGTGTTAGTGTGGATATGTGTGTTAGTGTGGATATGTGTATTAGTGTGGATATGTGTGTTAGTGTGGATATGTGTGTTAGTGTGGATATGTGTGTGTTAGTGTGGATACGTGTGTTAGTGTGGATACGTGTGTTAGTTTGGATACGTGTGTTAGTGTGGATACGTGTGTTAGTGTGGATACGTGTGTTAGTGTGGATATGTGTGTTAGTGTGGATATGTGTGTTAGTTTAGATGTGTGTGTTAGTGTGGATATGTGTGTTAGTTTAGATGTGTGTGTTAGTGTGGATATGTGTGTTAGTGTGGATATGTGTGTTAGTGTGGATATGTGTGTTAGTGTGGATATGTGTGTTAGTTTAGATGTGTGTGTTAGTGTGGATATGTGTGTTAGTGTGGATACGTGTGTTAGTGTGGATATGTGTGTTAGTGTGGATACGTGTGTTAGTTTAGATATGTGTGTTAGTGTGGATATGTGTGTTAGTGTGGATATGTGTGTTAGTGTGGATATGTGTGTTAGTTTAGATGTGTGTGTTAGTGTGGATGTGTGTGTTTAGATGTGTGTTCCTGGTGTGTGATAAATAGTTGTGATATTGTCGTCCCGGTATTCAAGTTTCCAACCTTTGGATGAATTTCAAGCAGACAGTTAATGTAGTGAAAGAAGTCATGCAAATTAAAGTTTCCGTCCGGTCATTTGAAGTGATAAAACCCTGAACGCAGGCCTCCGTCCACATGTCCACACCTCCGTCCACATGTCCACACCTCCGTCCACATGTCCACACCTCAACGCCTGAGAAGATGGACGGTCCATGCAGGTTGATTGTTATCAGGCAGGTTTTGGTTGTTGTGTTAATAAATACAGAGCAGCATCACTTCTGTTTGTCCTCACGAATCAGCGCGAGGGTTCTGTGTCCTTGTCTGTCCTCCCGTGTCGGTTTCTGTCCGCCACCTACGCCAAGTTAAGATGTTCGACAAGCTGATCTTGTGCTTAACGTCTGTTTGGTTTTTTAATCAGCAGGTGTTTCCATTGCGGTTTATTTATTTCTTCTCACCGGATGAGATGTTTTCCCCGTCAAGCGTGGAGCAGAGGTCTGCGGGGTTTAGACGCTGCTCTCAGTCTGACCAAAGAATGAGGAGCGCGGCCTTGTCTCCGAGCAGGTCGCCTTGTCTCCGAGCAGGTCACGTGGCGTGCGGAGGAGCAGCAGGTTAACCAGCTGTCTTTCACTGCGGCGCGGGAACTGGGCGGTAAACCGGCGGGTCAGGTCCACGCGGCTCTGCCGGTGAGTCAGACGGGAGTGGGGACATGCTGTGTTGCGATGCTGAGACGTCTTCCTCTGCCAGACAGGGTGAGTCATCAGCCTGATGTCTGCTGCTTTGGTCTTAAACGGGGCTGTTTTCCGCCCTTTTTGTTGTTGTTGTCTTGGATAAACTGGTATGAGGGCTCTAAGTGGAGGAAACCCGCCTGTGATGTGTTTTCTCTCTCACTTTTATGGCTTTTTGGGGGCGGCACGGTGGCGCAGTGGTTTCCACAGTCACCTCACAGCAAGAGGGTCCTGGGTTTGAGCCCCAGGGTGGTCCAACCTTGGGAGTCATCTGAGGTCGTCCTCTGTGTGGAGTTTGCATGTTCTCCCCGTGTCTGTGTGGGTTTCCTCCGGGGGTCTGGTTTCCTCCCACAGTCCAAAGACATGTAGGTCAGGTGAATAGGCCGTACTACGTTGTCCCTAGGTGTAAATGTGTGTGTGTGTGTGTGTGTGTGTGTGTGTGTGTGTGTGTGTGTGTGTGTGTGTGCCGGCCCTGTGGTGGCCTGGCGGCCTGTCCAGGGTGTCTCCCTGCCTGCCGCCCAATGACTGCTGGGATAGGCTCCAGCATCCCCGCGACCCTGAGACCAGGATAAGTGGTTTGGATAATGGATGGATGGATGGATTGATGGATGGATGGATTGATGGATGGATGGATGATGGATGGATGGATGGATGTTTGGTTGGTTTCATCAGAAGGTGTTTGGTCTCCAGTGCTCCACATCCGGCACTAAGGAAACAGACTGGGGGTCGTTAGCATAATGAGCGCATTATTCATGAGCTGTTACTCTGATTGGCCGGCATGGTTTTTGGGCCCACCCCCTCCCTTGACAGAAATGGTGGCTGCTCAACCACGTTAGCCTGGAAGAAAGGCACACCCCTCTGAAAATGGCCACTAGGGGTGCCTGAATCACAGGTGGGGTAAAATGAATGGGGATCAATGGGCAAATCTCACAAAGCATCACAGTTTTAAGGAACTGGCTTTCTGTATTTGGACATTTCTGTAAAGACTGTGTCCATACAGAAGGACAGTGCTCAAACAACTGACACGGGACTTGCATTTTTACAAAACGGAGCTTGAGTCTCTTGTTCCATGAGGGAGGTCATCGTGTCCTACATATTGAAACGTTAGTTTTGATTGTGTCTTGTTAAGCCAACATGGCTGATCCCCTGTGCTCAGCTAGCTTCTTGAGAGTATTTGGACGTAGCACCAAGAAGATGGAGGTCGTACAGTCACAAAGTGCGTTTTGAGCCATGTATCCCTGCCTCGGCCCCACCTCAGCCAGTCGTTTGAGATGCTGTTTACACTTAGCAGTGGTAGAGGGCGCTCAAAAAGGAAGTAATGGGCGTCCGGGTAGCGTAGCGGTCTATTCCGTTGCCTACCAACACAGCGATCGCCGGTTCGAATCCCCGTGTTACCTCCGGCTTGGTCAGGCGTCCCTACAGACACAATCGGCTCTGTGCATAACTGTTGTCCACGGACTTCCGGTTTCTACTGCAGCGGCCATACCAGTTTCCTGTCTGTTGACGATGGCATAGTTTTCGCGATGCCTGCAGGATTCACCGTGGATAAATGTCAACGACGTTTCAAGCTGTACATATCAAGTTACGTCCACCACCATGAGGATGAGGATGCTCGTCCTCGTGATCACGAGTAGTTCATTGTGTGTGAGTTAGGGCTGCACGATATTAGGAAAACATGCTACAGCGTTGGTGAATATTGCGATGACGATACGACTGGCGATGAATAAACAAATATGAAGTATAACCGTTTTAATGTGTTTGTGCTGTAGGTTGGCTGCTAACTCAGAGGCCGGACCGTGAACAGCCTGCGCACACTGAATAAACACACCGAACGCAGTATTGTACTGACGATGAACAAATCCCAACAACTTGGTTGCATGGCAACACAGTTTCTTCATCACTCTGACACAGGGACATCTGAGCCTGTTTAAACACAGCGGCTACCAGGAGTTTGTATTATACATGATGACGTCACAGTCTCCATTCAAAACTGATGTCCTACCAGTTGTGCAGAGTGAGTAACCGATGTTAGAATTATATTTTTTTTTCCTAAATTTATTTCTGATTTTTCTCCCAATTTAGTGGCCAATTGATCCCTATTTTAATTCAAACACCCACCCTCGTACTGCATGCGTTCGCCAACTGCGTCTCTCCGAAGCGTTTGCTCCACCATGTCCACTTTTTATCTTGAGTCTTCAATTATTCAGACTTGCTTCGAACTCCACAAAAGGGGGGGGGGGGTAATTCTAGAAGAGACGGCGAGAGGGGAGTGGAGTGGAGGGAGGGTCAGTTCATGCGTATGGCAGCTCATCATCTCAGAGGTCGTTCAAAGTGCTGTACAGGCAGAAGATAAGAAAAAACACTATAAAAGCATAACGTAAGATAAGTAAAAGTACAGACAAATACAGCTCAGACCGCGGCGGGGGCGGCGGGGACGGGGGGGGGTGACCTTGGCGCTCCAGAAGGGAAGCAGCCTTTTCCGAACACCTTCCTATTATAAAGGTGGGGAAGCTGGGCTTGACTTCTCCCTGACGTCTTACTAGTCCGTCTTACGAGTCTGTCAAGGTGTGGTTCAAGCAGGTCAGCCGTCTTTCAGTCTCGGTTCTGTCTTGAGGGACACTCGTGATTGGCTTGGTCACGTGGTCCCATGTGGTCTCGTAAAGACGCCGCTGAAAATGGAGACGCTGATGCTGTGGCAGTAGAATCCACTCCAAGATTAAACAAACCTGGTTTGCCTTTAGGCAGCACGGTGGTGCAGTGGTTAGCACAGTCGCCTCACAGCAAGACGGTCCTGGGTTCGAACCCCGGATAGTCCAACCTTGGGGGTCGTCCCGGGTCGTCCTCTGTGTGGAGTTTGCATGTTCTCCCCATGTCTGCGTGGATTTCCATGGGGGGCTCTGGTTTCCTCCCACAGTCCAAAGACATGTAGGTCAGGTGGATCGGCCATACTACATTGTCCCTAGGTGTGTGTGTGTGTGTTGGCCCTGTGTGATGGCCTGGCGGCCTGTCCAGGGTGTCTCCCCGCCTGCTACCCAATGACTGCAGGGATAGGCTCCAGCATCCCCACGACCCTGAGAGCAGGATAAGTGGTTTGGATAATGGATGGATGTACCCGGCCAATCACCCCACTCTTCCGAGTCGTCCCGGTCTCTGCTCCGCCCCCTCTGCCCATCCGGGGAGGGCTGCAGACTACCACATGCCTCCTCCCATACGTGTGGAGTCACCAGCTGCTTCTTTTCACCTGACAGTGAGGAGTTTCACCAGGGGGAAGTAGTGTGTGGGAGGATCCCGCTATTCCCCCCCCAGTCCCCCCCCCCAAACAGGCGCCCTGACCAACCAGAGGAGGCGCTAGTGCAGCGACCAGGACACATACCCACATCCGGCTTACCACCCGCAGACACAGCCAATTGTGTCTGTAGGGACGCCCGACCAAGCCAGAGGTAACACGGGGATTCGAACCGATGATCCCCGTGTCAGTAGGCAACGGAATAGACTGCCACGCTACCCGGGCGCCCTAAAACTTAACATCTTAAGATCACAAGATGTGGACATGGACAGAGAACATGTGGACGTTGTTTTGAATTCTGTTCGTGCTTCAGTCCGTCTGGTTTTCGTAAGTGTGGTGAGTTGTCAGAGAGCTCTGCTTTGAGCTGGTTCACCTGTCAGTATTTATGTCACATGTGAGGAGGAGAAACTGCAGACTTTATCTGTCCCACCTTTAACTATACTGTTCCCGAGGTCCTTCAGTTGGACTTCAATTGGAAGTCGTTTCTTCTTAATTTTCTCAAGGTAGAGCGGAGTCTGAGAGTATGTTTGGTTGGCTCTGCTGCTGGGGTCAGTACTGCTAGCTGCTGCTGGGGTCAGTGCTGCTAGCTGCTGCTGGGGTCAATGCTGCTAGCTGCAGCTGGGGTCAGTGCTGCTAGCTGCTGCTGGGGTCAGTACTGCTAGCGCAGTTGGGGTCAGTACTGCTAGCTGCTGCTGGGGTCAGTACTGCTAGCGCAGTTGGGGTCAGTACTGCTAGCTGCTGCTGGGGTCAGTACTGCTAGCGCAGTTGGGGTCAGTACTGCTAGCTGCTGCTGGGGTCAGTACTGCTAGCGCAGTTGGGGTCAGTGCTGCTAGCTGCTGCTGGGGTCAGTGCTGCTAGCTCCTGCTGGGGTCAGCGCTGCTAGCTGCTGCTGGGGTCAGTGCTGCTAGCTGCTGCTGGGGTCAGTGCTGCTAGCTGCTGCTGGGGTCAGTGCTGCTAGCTGCTGCTGGGGTCAGTACTGTTAGCTGCTGCTGGGGTCAGCGCTGCTAGCTGCTGCTGGAGTCAGTACTGCTAGCTGCAGTTGGGGTCAGTGCTGCTAGCTGCTGCTGGGGTCAGTATTGCTAGCTGCTGCTGGGGTCAGTATTGCTAGCTGCAGCTGGGGTCAGTGCTGCTAGTTGCTGCTGGGGTCAGTACTGCTAGCTGCTGCTGGGGTCAGCGCTGCTAGCTGCTGCTGGAGTCAGTACTGCTAGCTGCAGTTGGGGTCAGTGCTGCTAGCTGCTGCTGGGGTCAGTATTGCTAGCTGCAGCTGGGGTCAGTGCTGCTAGTTGCTGCTGGGGTCAGTACTGCTCACACAGAACCACACGTACTGAAGTCCAGCTCCACCCACATGGCTGGAGTATCTGGTCTTCCCTGAATACTCGTCATGTACTTTGCTGCTGTTGGTCTGTTCAGTGTGAAGTCCTGATACTGACCCGGTCCAGTTCACCAGTGGATAGTTGTGACCACGCTGCATGTGGTTGAATATGGAGTACATGATACCATCAGTAGTATTATGATATACTGT
>NC_079224.1:45754267-45769267 GCF_029633865.1 Lampris incognitus | reverse complement strand
ACCAACACAAACCAACACACAAACCAACACACAAACCAACACACAAACCAACACGCAGACCGACACACAAACCAACACACAAACCAACACACAAACCGACACACAAACCAACACACAAACCAACACACAAACCAACACATAAACCAACACATAAACCAACACATAAACCAACACATAAACCAACACATAAAGCGACACACAAACCGACACACAAACCAACACACAAACCAACACATAAACCAACACACAAACCAACACACAAACCAACACACGAACCAACACATAAACCAACACATAAACCAACACATAAAGCGACACACAAACCAACACACAAACCAACACATAAAGCGACACACAAAGCGACACATAAAGCGACACATAAACCAACACACAAGCCAACACATAAACCAACACACAAGCCAACACATAAACCAACACACAAACCAACACATAAAGCGACACATAAACCAACACATAACCAACACATAAACCAACACATAAACCAACACACAAACCAACACATAAACCAACACATAAACCAACACAAACCAACACACAAACCAACACACAAACCAACACATAAACCAACACACAAACCAACACACAAACCAACACACGAACCAACACATAAACCAACACATAAACCAACACATAAAGCGACACACAAACCAACACACAAACCAACACATAAAGCGACACACAAAGCGACACATAAACCAACACACAAGCCAACACATAAACCAACACACAAACCAACACATAAAGCGACACATAAACCAACACATAACCAACACACAAACCAACACATAAACCAACACATAAACCAACACACAAACCAACACATAAACCAACACATAAACCAACACATAAACCAACACACGAAGCAACACATAAACCAACACATAAAGCGACACACAACCCAACACACAAACCAACACATAAACCAACACAAACCAACACACAAACCAACACACAAACCAACACATAAACCAACACACAAACCAACACACAAACCAACACACGAACCAACACATAAACCAACACATAAACCAACACATAAAGCGACACACAAACCAACACACAAACCAACACATAAAGCGACACACAAAGCGACACATAAAGCGACACATAAACCAACACACAAACCAACACATAAAGCGACACATAAACCAACACATAATCAACACACAAACCAACACATAAACCAACACACAAACCAACACATAAACCAACACATAAACCAACACACAAACCGACACATAAACCGACACATAAAGCAACACACAAACCAACACACAAACCAACACACAAAGCGACACACAAACCAACACACAAACCAACACATAAACCAACACATAAAGCGACACATAAACCGACACATAAACCAACACATAACCAACACACAAACCAACACACAAACCGACACACAAAGCGCCATATAAAGCAGCTGTTTGTCAGCACACTGCTACCGTAGGTCAGCAGTCTCAATAAAACGTGGGCCGCACTTATAAACTCCTCTGTTTAGTCAGCAGGGGCCAAAACACCACCCTGGTTCATAACACCACCTGGTTCATAACACCACCCTGGTTCATAACACCACCTGGTTCATCAACACCACCTGGTTCATCAAAACCACCTGGTTCATCAACACCACCTGGTTCATAAAAACACCACCTGGTTCATAACACCACCTGGTTCATGGTCACAGACACTACGTATGGTCTTTGTAGTTTATTTGGTATTTCATAGCCGTGTTTGGTAGCCTGTACTCATGTTTTGGAGGTGTGTACTGCTGTGTGCTTGTGTTTTTGTAGTGTGTACTAGTGTGTACTCGTGTTTTGGTGGCATGTACTCATGTTTTGGTGGTGTGTAATGGTGTGTATGTGTATTTGGGCAGTGTGTACTTGTGTTTTGGTGGGTGTAGTGATGTTTAGGTGGTGTGTAAGGGTGTGTATGTGTATTTGGGCAGTGTGTACTTGTGTTTTGGTGGGTGTAGTGGTGTTTAGGTGGTGTGTAAGGGTGTGTATGTGTATTTGGGCAGTGTGTACTTGTGTTTTGGTTGGTGTAGTGGTGTTTAGGTGGTGTGTAAGGGTGTGTATGTGTATTTGGGCAGTGTGTACTTGTGTTTTGGTGGGTGTAGTGGTATTTTGGTGGTGTGTAAGGGTGTGTATGTGTATTTGGGCAGTGTGTACTTGTGTTTTGGTGGGTGTAGTGGTGTTTAGGTGGTGTGTAAGGGTGTGTATGTGTATTTGGGCAGTGTGTACTTGTGTTTTGGTGGGTGTAGTGGTGTTTAGGTGGTGTGTAAGGGTGTGTATGTGTATTTGGGCAGTGTGTACTTGTGTTTTGGTGGGTGTAGTGGTATTTTGGTGGTGTGTAAGGGTGTGTATGTGTATTTGGGCAGTGTGTACTTGTGTTTTGGTGGGTGTAGTGGTGTTTAGGTGGTGTGTAAGGGTGTGTATGTGTATTTGGGCAGTGTGTACTTGTGTTTTGGTGGGTGTAGTGGTGTTTAGGTGGTGTGTAAGGGTGTGTATGTGTATTTGGGCAGTGTGTACTTGTGTTTTGGTGGGTGTAGTGGTATTTTGGTGGTGTGTAAGGGTGTGTATGTGTATTTGGGCAGTGTGTACTTGTGTTTTGGTGGGTGTAGTGGTGTTTAGGTGGTGTGTAAGGGTGTGTATGTGTATTTGGGCAGTGTGTACTTGTGTTTTGGTGGGTGTAGTGGTGTTTAGGTGGTGTGTAAGGGTGTGTATGTGTATTTGGGCAGTGTGTACTTGTGTTTTGGTGGGTGTAGTGGTATTTTGGTGGTGTGTAAGGGTGTGTATGTGTATTTGGGCAGTGTGTACTTGTGTTTTGGTGGGTGTAGTGGTGTTTAGGTGGTGTGTAAGGGTGTGTATGTGTATTTGGGCAGTGTGTACTTGTGTTTTGGTGGGTGTAGTGGTGTTTAGGTGGTGTGTAAGGGTGTGTATGTGTATTTGGGCAGTGTGTACTTGTGTTTTGGTGGGTGTAGTGGTATTTTGGTGGTGTGTAAGGGTGTGTATGTGTATTTGGGCAGTGTCTACTAGTGTTTTGGTGGGTGTAGTGGTATTTTGGTGGTGTGTAAGGGTGTGTATGTGTATTTTGGCAGTGTGTACTTGTGTTTTGGTGGGTGTAATGATGTGTCGGTGGTGTGTAATGGTGTGTGTGTGTATTTTGGTAGTGTGTACTTGTGTTTTGGTGGGTGTAGTGATGTGTCGGTGGTGTGTAATGGTGTGTACTTGGGCAGTGTGTACTTGGGCAGTGTGTACTTGTGTGTAGGTGTTTTTTGTGCAGCGTTCATCTGGAGCAGCAGATGTCTTGGTGGTTGCAGGCTGCAGCTCTGTGATTGGCTGGCGGTGCTGCAGCATCAGAGGTCGTCTGCTGTCTTTCAAGCTCAATTACCCCGATACCACTTTACTACCTCACCATTACACACACACACACACACACACAGACACACACACACGGAGCCCAGGGCCGGTATTTATCCAGCTTCTCAGAATAACTCTGGGGAATTTTGAATACAAGTGTTCCCAGCTCAGAGTAGGACAAAAGAGTAAGTCATGAAGTATCTCACATGTGCTCTGAGTGGTGAGTAGGACTGCCATCCTAGGACTTAATGATGTCATACATGTAGGACAAAAGAGTAAGTCATGAAGTGTCTCACATGTACTCTGAGTGATGAGTAGGACTGCCATCCTAGGACTTAATGATGTCATACATGTAGGACAAAAGAGTAAGTTATCAAATGTCTCACATGTACTCTGAGTGATGAGTAGGACTGCCGTCCTAGGACTTAATGACGTCATACATGTAGGACAAAAGAGTAAGTCATGAAGTGTCTCACATGTACTCTGAGTGGTGAGTAGGACTGCCGTCCTAGGACTTAATGACGTCATAGATGTATGTCTCCCAGAGTCGTAAGCTGTGGACTGTGGTGGTTTTGTAGTCTTTCTGGGTCCCGGCCTATAGTCAATGATTATAACGAGTCGGTGATAACATATGTTATATCATATACTGTTGTCTGAACTGGCTGTGACGAGTTCCAGGTAGGAGATAGAGAAAGCATCATTTTACTCCATGCATGTTTTAAAAATTCCCCTAAATTCCTGAATTGTCCGATTGACATAAGCTGCTTTGAGAAAGTATAAAGACGAGCTGCCTCCCGTCTTCTCTCGTAAGTGCCCGACAGATCCAGCCTGTGGAAAGTGAGCTACATATTCCCAGGCCAAACTACAATGGGACGCAACGGAAAGCCGAGCTGGCGGGAGGAGGGGGAGAGTCTGCTGCTTGCAGAACTAGTTAAGGAAAACAAAACTTAGTCCCACGTTGACCGACCACCACAAAAAGAACCTTTGGAAACGCATATCCGGTGCTCTCCATGTCTGTGAATGTTCTCATTCATCCAGGTCATGGTTATCCAAAGGAGTTGACTCAAGTGCAACCCGAGGAGTTGAATCAAGTGCAATATATACCAAGTCCAGTTGCACTTGATTCAACTCCTTTGGATGCTGTCCATATGACATATGCGAGTCGTACACCGGAGGAATGTGAATAAGGTGATAATATGTACCGGTTCTGTGTAAACACCGAGCGGAGATCACCGTATACTGCAGGAATTCTGGGAAGAACAGGTGAGCAATTTGAAAGGTCTCTACACAATTCCACTTGTAGCACTTAGTTGTAGCCTTTAATGGGGTTTTATGCTATCATTAAGGTGGTGGACTTCCACCCAAACCCTCGAATGCCGCTGGAGAGATGGTGTTTGAATAAGTGGGTGATGCTAACATCACTGTGTCCGGTACTGGGGAGGGACAGGATGCTGCGCTGCTGAAATATACAGAATTGCAGACAGAGTGCTTAGTGCAGGTTTGTAAGCTTAGTTGCACGAGTTATTGTACAAAAAAAAAAATGCAGGCCGGCCTATTAATTCTTATATTTCTCTGTAGAGGCGAGGGGTTGTCGGCTGGCGGGGCCGTGATTCGGATGTGGGTGCAGCACGCCCGGGAATCCAGCAGTATTCAGGAAATCCGTTTGCCGCTGTCTTATCTCTGCTTCGGTGGTGGGAAAATTAATAAATCTCTGTGTCATATTTGGTGCTGTCCGTGTTTGGCGGATTACTCTGCTAATTGTGGTTTGAGGTGGGCCCAAATGATCACTGTTGACCTGTTGCAAGGAAGTGAAGTGTTATCAATACCTTCAGTTCAGCTGAAACTGCATTTGACAGGGTTCCCACACATCCTGGAAAATCTGGAAAACAGCTGACCAATCTTCCGGTCATGGCAAACACATGGAAAACGAGAGAAAAACTAAAATAGGTGAGAGTTGCCCGGACCATCGTGTAACTTGGTTATTACACTAATAAAGTGCTGTACATCTGCAGAGATCAGGCAGGAGTCTCCGTGGACTAGAATGTTTGCGGATGACATTGTGATCAGTAGTGAGAGTAGGGTGCAGGTGGAGGAGAGACTGGAGAGGTGGAGGTATGCACTGGAGAGAAGAGGAATGAAAGTCAGTAGAAGCAAGACAGAATACAGATGCGTGAATGAGAGGAAGGACAGTGGAGTGGTGAGGATGCAAGGAGTGGAGGTGACGAAGCCATATGAGTTTAAATACTTGGGGTCAACTGTCCAAAGTAATGGGGAGTGCAGAAGAGAGGTGAAGAAGAGAGTGCAGGCAGGGTGGAGCGGGTGGAGAAGAGTGTCAGGAGTGATTTGTGACAGAAGGGTACCAGCAAGAGTTAAAGGGAAGGTTTACAAGATGGTAGTGAGACCAGCTATGTTGTATGGTCTGGAGACAGTGGCACTGATGAAAAGACAGGAGGTGGAGCTGGAGGTGGCAGAGTTGAAGATGCTAAGATGAAGGAGGACAGGATTAGGAACGAGTATATTAGAGGGACAGCTCAGGTTGGACGGTTTGGAGACAAAGCAAGTGAGACAAGATTGAGATGGTTTGGACATGTGTGGAGGAGAGATGCTGGGTATACTGGGAGAAGGATGCTGAATATGGAGCTGCCAGGGAAGAGGAGAAGAGGAAGGCCAAAGAGGAGGTTTATGGATGTGGTGAGGGAGGACATGCAGGTGGCTGGTGTGACAGAGGAAGATGCAGAGGACAGGAAGAGATGGAAATGGATGAGCCGCTGTGGCGCCCCCTAACAGGAGCAACCGAAGTTAGTAGTAGTAGTAGTAGTATGTATACATCTGCAGGTATGTTTGCATAATTCTGTGGTCAGTTTGTCATAATTTCTGAGCATGTAAGAGATGATGTCATAGGTAAGTTATATCCATAGACTGGCGTGATCCCTGTCTGTCATACCAGCTAGAGCGGCACTGAAAAAGTCCTGGAAAATGATCTCTAGAAAAGAGAGGGAAGCCTGTTTGAGTGTGCTGTAGATGGCTACATAGCAAGGAGCACTGGATCGATGATGCACATTATTCCCCATCTATCCAGCCGGCATCTTTTCATTAAGTCTGCATCATCCATTGTTGGTAAAACATCTCTGCGTTGTCCAAACATGCGTGGCTGACGCCTCAGTGCAGCCATCTGCTGGTAACTCCTGGCTGTTAGGAGTCCTCTCCAGCACTCCTAAAGAGACCTCGGGATTGTGAGTGATTTATTTTTTTTAATAGAATCATGAAAACATGCTTTCATTCCTACACCTGAAAGTAAGAGCAGATCAGGGACACTTCATTTGTCGTTTCATTTCATGCACATGTGCACATGAAATGAAAGGAAACATCGTTTTCCCCAGCCCACAGCAGGGCAACACAAACACTCGTCCACAAGCTACCAGAACACATACTATATCCACACTAACACATATGTCTAAACTAAACCAACAAAAAAACAAAAGAATGATTGGTCAGGAGAACGAACACCAGCCAGGAGGACTGTCGGAACTGCCGGTCTGCATGAGCTAGCAGTTAGCTTAGCTTGCCCCGCTTCCGTGTCCTGTCAGAACTGCCGGTCTGCATGAGCTAGCAGTTAGCTTAGCTTGCCCCGCTTCCGCGTCCTGTCAGAACTGCCGGTCTGCATGAGCTAGCAGTTAGCTTAGCTTGCCCCGCTTCCGCGTCCAGTCAGACCGCCCTCGCTGTTTCCTCTTCGTGCGCAGCTCCGGGCAGGGCCGTGGTCCTTGGACCCACCGGACGCAGCAGACCAAGCTCTCCCAGCCGATCCAGCACCAGCTCTCCCGGCCATCAAACGAAGACACACTTAGGTGCAGACGTGGACAAAGACTCTGCATGGACGGTGCTGGGTGAGGCCGCCGCAAACGTGAATTTGCGCCGCCACGAATGACGTCATTCTGAGAATATTTGGGCAGTTAGGACCGATTTTCTACAGGCTTGAAAACTACGGGCCCAGATCGTAACGGGATTCATGGACGTATGGCTGTGGAGGTTGAATCTGTGAAGTTTAAGGTGCAGGACTTTGTCTCCCTCTCCGTCTCCATAAGTCTTTAAAAATACGTTGTCCTGCTCCAGGAAAAAAACATTTAATTAGAGCTGACTAATGTAGCCGGGTGGGGGCTTTTAATCTCAGCTTTTTAATTATGAATATTTGAAATCAACTAACGGAGAGAGAATCAATAACAGCCGACTGGCTGGCTCAGCGGCGGTGTTATGAAGAGCTGCTGGGGATGTGGTTGGTTTGCATAATTCACTGCGTGCAGAGGTGTATGTCTGCATTACTGTGCACGTGTGTCTGTTCTTGTGTGCATATATGATGGTGTCTGCAAGGATCTCTGTGTGTGGGTGGGTGGGTGGGGGGGGCGTTTGTGCAATCTTGCATCTGTTTGTCTTTTATGTATTCGTGCACACAAAAACAGAGGACCAGCCATTTCTTTGAATGAGGAAGACTTTCTGAATGGTGTCGATGAAGAGTTAGACAGTTGTCATACCTGAACCAGCCTGTATATTAATGTGCCAGATCGGCTTTCTGATATGGGAACTAGGCAATCACTAGGGGTGGGCTACCACTAGGGGTGGGCTTTTTAAGGGTTTTTGTAGGTGGCAGTAGTCACCCTCTCCCGAAAGCGCGTCCTCGCGCTTCGTTATTCCGGCGCTCCGAAGAGATTTATGATGATCGACACGTTTCCGGGCGCTTCCGGATCCCACCGCTGCCACCAATGTAACCGAGCATATTTCCGCCCGCTGTGGGATTCGAACCAGAGTTGTACTGCAGTGGAGCACCTTACATTTCAGTGGAAGGACTTCTCAGGTGGATATAGCCTATGGGTTTTATCAGTGTTCGTACCCCTGATAGAATCTATAGGCTACATTGTCCTTCTTAATAACTCTGTGACTGTGTGGACATTAAAGCAGCTGTCAGGTGTGCTGCGCCAAGCTAAATTATGCCCCCCCCCCCCCAAAAAAAAACAATTGTTAGCATCAGCCGCCACTGGTAAGCAGTATATGTATGTATGTATGTATGTATGTATGTATGTATGTATGTATGCATGTATGCATGTATGTATGTATGTATGTATGTATGTATGTATGTGTGTGTGTGTGTGTGTGTGTGTGTGTGTGTGTGTGTGTGTGTGTGTGTATGTATGTATGTACATATGTGTGTATATATTATGTATGTATGTATGTATGTATGTATGAAACCATCAATGCAGTCTTTAAATTACAACTAACATTTTTGTCAGATGCTGCAAAATATACAATCTCTGCGTCGAGTAGTTTTTCAGTGCATGGCTAATACAATGAAAGCAGGTAATTCTCCCCTACATGAAATGTACTTCATGTATTTTAACTCTTGTTTTACGTTAAGCAGCCGGAGAAGAACTGGTCTTGTCAGTTTGGTGGGGGGTGCAACTTTCTGCTTTCTCCAGTTCAGCGTTCCTGGAACATTCCTGAGCTGCTGTGCCAGCGTTGGAGATGCAGACTGGAGTCTGGATGTCAGTAGCAGTCTGGAGTATTTTAACTCCAGTCTGGATGTCAGTGGCAGTCTGGATGTCAGTGGCAGACTGGAGTATTTTAACTCCAGTCTGGATGTCAGTAGCAGTCTGGATGTCAGTAGCAGTCTGGAGTATTTTAACTCCAGTCTGGATGTCAGTGGCAGTCTGGATGTCAGTGGCAGTCTGGATGTCAGTAGCAGTCTGGATGTCAGTGGCAGACTGGAGTATTTTAACTCCAGTCTGGATGTCAGTGGCAGTCTGGATGTCAGTGGCAGACTGGAGTATTTTAACTCCGGTCTGGATGTCAGTAGCAAACTGGATGTCAGTGGCTGTTTGGATGTCAGTAGCAGTCTGGATGTCAGTAGCAGTCTGGATGTCAGTGGCAGACTGGAGTATTTTAACTCCAATCTGGATGTCAGTAGCAGACTGGATGTCATTAGCAGACTGGATGTCAGTGGCAGACTGGATGTCGGTGGCAGTCTGAATGTCAGTAACAGACTGGAGTATTTTAACTCCAATCTGGATGTCAGTAGCAGTCTGGATGTCAGTGGCAGTCTGGATGTCAGTAGCAGACTGGATGTCGGTGGCAGTCTGGATGTCAGTAACAGTCTGGATGTCAGTAACTCCAGTCTGGATGTCAGTAGCAGACTGGAGTATTTTAACTCCAGTCTGGATGTCAGTAGCAGGCTGAATGTCAGTGGCAGTCTGGATGTCAGTAGCAGTCTGGATGTCAGTAACTCCAGTCTGGATGTCAGGTGCAGACTGGATGTCAGTAGCAGACTGGATGTCAGTGGCAGTCTGGATGTCAGTAGCAGTCTGGATGTCAGTAGCAGTCTGGATGTCAGTAGCAGACTGGATGTCAGTAGCAGACTGGATGTCAGTGGCAGTCTGGATGTCAGTGGCAGTCTGGATGTCAGTAGCAGTCTGGATGTCAGTGGCAGTCTGGATGTCAGTGGCAGTCTGGATGTCAGTGGCAGTCTGGATGTCAGTAACTCCAGTCTGGATGTCAGTAACTCCAGTCTGGATGTCAGTAACTCCAGTCTGGATGTCAGTGGCAGTCTGGATGTCAGTAGCAGTCTGGATGTCAGTGGCAGTCTGGATGTCAGTGGCAGTCTGGATGTCAGTAACTCCAGTCTGGATGTCAGTGGCAGTCTGGATGTCAGTAACTCCAGTCTGGATGTCAGTAACTCCAGTCTGGATGTCAGTGGCAGTCTGGATGTCAGTGGCAGTCTGGATGTCAGTAACTCCAGTCTGGATGTCAGTGGCAGTCTGGATGTCAGTAACTCCAGTCTGGATGTCAGTGGCAGTCTGGATGTCAGTAGCAGTCTGGATGTCAGTGGCAGTCTGGATGTCAGTGGCAGTCTGGATGTCAGTAACTCCAGTCTGGATGTCAGTGGCAGTCTGGATGTCAGTGGCAGTCTGGATGTCAGTAGCAGTCTGGATGTCAGTAACTCCAGTCTGGATGTCAGTAGCAGACTGGATGTCAGTAGCAGTCTGGATGTCAGTAACTCCAGTCTGGATGTCAGTAGCAGACTGGATGTCAGTAGCAGTCTGGATGTCAGTAGCAGTCTGGATGTCAGTAGCAGACTGGATGTCAGTAGCAGTCTGGATGTCAGTAACTCCAGTCTGGATGTCAGTAACTCCAGTCTGGATGTCAGTAGCAGTCTGGATGTCAGTAACTCCAGTCTGGATGTCAGTAGCAGTCTGGATGTCAGTAGCAGTCTGGATGTCAGTAGCAGTCTGGATGTCAGTAACTCCAGTCTGGATGTCAGTAACTCCAGTCTGGATGTCAGTAACTCCAGTCTGGATGTCAGTAGCAGTCTGGATGTCAGTGGCAGACTGGATGTCAGTAGCAGTCTGGATGTCAGTGGCAGGCTGGAGTATTTTAACTGCGGCCGGCAGAGGAGATGTGTTCCTGGTGGAGAGTCATTGAGATTCAGTGGCAGTTCGTTTGTCTCGGTCTAGTGGATTGAAAGACACCAGTCTGCATTTCAAAAGCCTCTTCGTTCCACGTCGATGTGGGAGATATCGTTTGTGCCCTCGGCGTCTGTGGCAGCTTTTACTGCGTGAATATATTCTGGGTTTTTCTGAAATCCTGACGGGACTTGCCAGACATTTGCTGCAGTGTAAGGTATTAACAGCTTGTCGTCTTTTCTGTTTTTGTGTTGTTATTGAAAGACAAATAACTCAGTTGTGTGGTGTCACGGGTCATTGGACTAACTTGGTACCCAGAATGCTGTCTGAGCATTTTAAGACGGTCACTTGGGGCTGTCTTTCACATTAAGTGACTTTTCTACTATTTCCTTTTCAGGCTTTTTTCCCTCCCCAACTGTATCCATCCAATTACCCCACTCTTCCGAGCTGCCCCAGTCGCTGCTCCACCCCCTCTGCCGACCCCCTCCGACTACCACGTGCCTCCTCCCATACATGTGGAGTCATCGGCCGCTTCTTTTCCCCTGACAGTGAGGCGTCTCACCAGGGGGACATAGCGCGTGGGAGGGTCACACTATTCTCCCCCGCCCCCGAACAGATGCCCCGATCGACCAGAGGAGGCGCTAGTGCAACGACCAGGACACGTACCCACATCCGGCTTCCCACTCGCAGACACGGCCAATTGTGTCTGTAGGGACGCCCGACCAAGCCGGAGGTAACACGGAGATTCAAACTGGCGATCCCCGTGTTGGTAGGCAACGGAATAGACCGCCACGCTACCCGGACGCGCTCAGGCTTATTTTTTAAGACAATTAATACTTAAGATTTTGTTTTTGATTCTTTTGTCCCATGCCAAAAATATTCAGCTGTGTTGTGGTATTAAGAGGACATACAGGGGCATACAGGTGGCGTGGCGGTCTATTCTGTTGCCTACCAACACGGGGATCGGCGGTTCGAACCCCCGTGTTACCTCCGGCTTGGTCAGGCGTCCCTACAGAAACAATTGGCCGTGTCTGCGGGTGGGAAGCCGGGTGTGGGTATGTGTCCTGGTCGCTGTACTAGCGCCTCCTCTGTTCGGTCAGGGCGTCTGTTCGGGGGGGAGGGGGAACTGGGGGAAATAGCGTGATCCTCCCACGTGCTACGTCTCCCTGGTGAAATTCCTCACTGTCAGGTGAAAAGAAGCGGCTGGCGACTCCACATGTGTCGAAGGAGGCATGTGGTAGTCTGCAGCCCTCCCCAGATTAGCAGAGGAGGTGGAGCAGTGACCGGGACAGCTTGGAAGAGTGGTGTAATTGGACTGGTACAACTGGGGAAAAATATAAAAAAATTTAAAAAAAGAGGACATAAGAGTCTGAAGTCTGTGTGATAGCATGCTTGTTGGAAATGGCCGATAGTCAGTCAAGTGAAAAGACCAGAGCTGTAAAAGAAACCATCCTCCTTAAAAACTATTGCATCTTTCATGTTATTGACCATTAATAAGAAAAGTTAAAGCCGAGCACCGATTCAGTTTTTATCCAAAACCAGATTGTTAGGCTCCAGAACAGAAGAATGGTGTTCACTTCATCTACAGTGGATAGAAAGTAACTTTACATGTTCACTTCATCTACAGTGGATAGAAAGTAACTTTACATTTTCACTTCATCTACAGTGGATAGAAAGTAACTTTACATTTTCACTTCATCTACAGTGGCTAGAAAGTAACTTTACATGTTCACTTCATCTACAGTGGATAGAAAGTAACTTTACATGTTCACTTCATCTACAGTGGATAGAAAGTAACTTTACATGTTCACTTCATCTACAGTGGCTAGAAAGTAACTTTACATGTTCACTTCATCTACAGTGGATAGAAAGTAACTTTACATTTTCACTTCATCTACAGTGGCTAGAAAGTAACTTTACATGTTCACTTCATCTACAGTGGATAGAAAGTAACTTTACATGTTCACTTCATCTACAGTGGATAGAAAGTAACTTTACCTGTTCACTTCATCTACAGTGGATAGAAAGTAACTTTACACACTCTCAGAAAGACTTCTGTTTCTTCAGGTTGACAGTGTTTCTGTCCTTATTCAGTCACCCAGAGTCTGGAGAGTCTCGTCTTCCATACGCAGTGAACAGGATCAGCATCCGGCTGTGTATGGAATACCCTTGACATGACCTCATGTCCACGTGATCACATGTCCACGTGATCACATGTCCACATGATCACATGAACACATCCACATGAGCACATGATCACATGTCTGACCCTCGGGGGGGGGGGGGGGTGAGGAGAGAGAGAGTGCACAAGATGCACAAGATGGTGCTGTTCTATGTTTCTGCCAGATCTATGTATTCCTTTTTCTGTTTTTTTTTGTTTAGTCCTCTGTTGACCTGTTCTGCTTTTGGCAACATTGTAATTAATGCAGTCGTGCCAATGAAGCATCATTGAATTGAACTGAACTGAGAGTGAGGAGAGAGGAGAGAGAGAGAGTGAGGAGAGAGGAGCGAGAGCGTGAGGAGACTGGAGCGAGAGAGTGAGGAGAGAGAGCGAGAGGAGAGAGAGAGAGTGAGGAGAGAGCGAGGAGAGAGAGAGAGTGAGGAGAGAGAGCGAGGAGAGTGAGGAGAGAGCGAGGGGAGTGAGAGTGAGGAGAGAGGAGAGAGAGAGTGAGGAGAGAGGAGCGAGAGCGTGAGGAGACTGGAGCGAGAGAGTGAGGAGAGAGAGCGAGAGGAGAGCGAGAGAGTGAGGAGAGAGCGAGGAGAGAGAGTGAGGAGAGTGAGGAGAGAGCGAGGGGAGTGAGAGTGAGGAGAGAGCGAGGAGAGAGAAAGGAGAGAGAGGGAGGAGGAGAGAGTGAGGGGAGCGAGAGAGCGAGAGGAGAGAGAGAGAGTGAGGAGAGAGCGAGGAGAGAGCGAGAGCGAGGAGAGAGAAAGGAGAGAGAGGGAGGAGGAGAGAGTGAGGGGAGAGAGAGAGAGAGAGGTGCACAGCATCAGCACATGTGCACAGAGGTACAAACAGAAGGTTAGGACAGTGCGATGCGTTCAGAAAGTTGAGGAACATTCTCATCAGCAGGACAAAGCTGAGAGGTGACTGCTGAGACCTGCAGTTATAAAAACACTGAGGCTGAGACTCTCCTGAACGAGCAAAGTTGTGGCAAAGCTCAGGAAGAAGTCAAACTAACAAAGAACCGATAACTAGCTGAAAGCTAAAGAGAACGGATGGGTGTTCAGTTTAGATTTGAGAGAGTTTTCAGAGTCAGATTCTCTGTTGGTGGCTGGAAGACTGCTCCACAGAAAGGGGGCACTGTAGGAGAAGGCTCTGCAGCCAGCAGACTTACTTTTAACTCTAGGGACAGACAGGAGGCCTGCACTTTGAGAACGGAGGGCATGAGAAGGTACATAAGGCCATATAAGATCTGACAAATATGAGGGGGGAAGCCCAGTAAGTATTTTATAGGTTAAAAGCAGCACTTTAAAGTCAGATTCAGCATGAACGGGGAGCTAGAACCAGCATGATATGGTCAAACTTCTTGGTTTTAGTTTCTGTTCTAGCAGCAGTGTTTTGAACCAGCTGAAGGTTTTTAGTGCTAGTACATAGTGGCCAAGCTTGATTTTTATATTCTGGAGTTCATATGCAACAGGGAAACAAACCCATGTTTCCGTCTAGGCATTTTTATTTGCACTATCTAAGAGAAAGCATATGACAGGGTGCCGAGAGACGAGGTGTGGTATTGTACGAGGAAGTCGGGAGTGGCAGAGAAGTATGTAGGAGTGGTGCAGGATATGTATGAGGGAGGTGTGACAGTGGTGAGGTGTGCGGTTGGAATGACAGATGGGTTCAAGGTGGAGGTGGGATTACATCAAGGATCGGCTCTGAGCCCTTTCATGTTTGCAATGGTGATGGACAGGTTGACGGATGAGATCAGGCAGGAGTCTCCATGGACTATGATGTTTGCGGATGACATTGTGATCTGTAGTGAGAGTAGGGTGCAGGTGGAGGAGAGCCTGGAGAGGTGGAGGTATGCACTGGAGAGAAGAGGAATGAAAGTCAGTAGGAGCAAGACAGTATACATATGTGTGAATGAGAGGGAGGACAGTGGAATGGTGAGGATGCAAGGAGTGGAGGTGACGAAGGCGGATGAGTTTAAATAATTGGGGTCAACTGTCCAAAGTAA
>NC_079224.1:45666767-45751767 GCF_029633865.1 Lampris incognitus | reverse complement strand
TGTGTGTGTGTGTGTGTGTGCTTTTGAATATTGTGGTTGTGTGTAGTGCATTAGTAGCATTGTGCATTATTAGACAGCTCAATGGACTGATAGACAGAAATAGGAAGAGACAGAATGATACACAGATGTACAGACATGCACATGCACATAAGGAAAATGCACATAAGGAACAGGCACATAAGGAACAGGCACATAAGGAACAGGCACATAAGGAACAGGCACACAAGGAACATGCACATAAGGAACATGCACACAAGGAACATGCACACAAGGAACATGCACGTAAGGAACATGCACACAAGGAACATGCACATAAGGAACATTGCACATAAGGAACATGCACATAAGGAACAGGCACACAAGGAACATGCACACAAGGAACATGCACATAAGGAACATTGCACATAAGGAACATGCACATAAGGAACATGCACACAAGGAACATGCACATAAGGAACAGGCACATAAGGAAAATGCACATAAGGAACAGGCACATAAGGAAAATGCACATAAGGAACAGGCACATAAGGAACAGCCACATAAGGAAAATGCACATAAGGAACATGCACATAAGGAACAGGCACACAAGGAACATGCACACAAGGAACATGCACACAAGGAACATGCACGTAAGGAACATGCACACAAGGAACATGCACATAAGGAACAGGCACACAAGGAACATGCACACAAGGAACATGCACACAAGGAACATGCACATAAGGAACAGGCACACAAGGAACATGCACACAAGGAACATGCACACAAGGAACATGCACGTAAGGAACATGCACGTAAGGAACATGCACACAAGGAACATGCACACAAGGAACATGCACATAAGGAACATGCACATAAGGAACATGCACATAAGGAACATGCACATAAGGAACATGCACACAAGGAACATGCACACAAGGAAAATGGACATAAGGAACATGCACATAAGGAACAGGCACACAATGAACAGGCACACAAGGAACAGGCACACAAGAAACATGCACACAAGGAACATGCACACAAGGAACATGCACACAAGGAACATGCACATAAGGAACATGCACACAAGGAACATGCACACAAGGAACATGCACATAAGGAACATTGCACATAAGGAACATGCACACAAGGAACATGCACATAAGGAACATGCACACAAGGAACATGCACATAAGGAACATGCACATAAGGAACATGCACACAAGGAACATGCACACAAGGAACATGCACATAAGGAACATTGCACATAAGGAACATGCACACAAGGAACATGCACATAAGGAACATGCACATAAGGAACTGCCACACAAGGAACATGCACACAAGGAACATGCACATAAGGCACAGCCACAGAAGGAAAAGCCACATGAGGAACATGCACATATGGAACATGCACACAAGGAACAGGGACACAAGGAGCATGCACATAAGGAACAGCCACATATGGAACATGCACACAAGGAACAGGGACATAAGGAACATGCACAAAAGGAACAGGCGCATAAGGAACATGCACATAAGGAACATTGCACATAAGGAACATGCACACAAGGAACATGCACATAAGAAACAGCCACATAAAGAACATGCACACAAGGCAGAGACACGTAAGGAACATGAACATAAGGAATAGCCACATAAGGAACAGGCACCTCTGTTAAACCATACATGTTCAATTATTGTAATAACGAGTCTGATATATTCACAAATATTTCTGCTAATACAGTTGATGTAGTTGTTGTCGATGAGGACGATATAAAAGTGTATACAGTGTGTTATAGACAATAGTGTAGAAATCAGTATGAGGAAAAGGAGCAGACCCAGCAGGCACCCCTGGTGGGAGAAAACAGTCATGGCACTTGTAGTCTTGTGGAATCTTTGAGTAATCATGTTCTGGACTTGGATCCAATTTAGACATTTGATATAGCTTCAGTTTTGTAGTGGTGTGTTCTTGCTTTAGTTATACCCCCAATAAAGACTAGATGCAAGGTCTGGGGAACTTTAATAATGCACTACGATCCCAGGAACAACAAAAAATCAAAAATGTTTCATCGTCTTCAGAGGCAAATGTAAAGGAAGTGCTAAATGGTAAATCAGAATTACAGTGTCAGAATCATTTACATTCACACCAGGTAGATCCAATAAAGGACAGTAGAAGATGTCCTCTATCCGTAGGGCCCTGACACACCCGTCGGCCAATGTTGGACCATCAGTGAGCATCTGTGACCCTAGTTTTTGTGGTGTGTCCCACACCATCGGCACTAGTCGGACCCCTGTCGGCAGCTTTTCGGCTGATTCAGCATGTTGAATCGGTGGAGCCCGTTGGTGAGAGAGATCACTCTGATTGGCTGTTCAGCTTAGCGAATCAGTGCAGAACGTACATGCTAGTTGGCTGTCAGCTGTAGTCTTTGCGGTGTGTTCAAGTGCTACTTTTTGGCCCAGACGGCAGGCGACGTGAGGCGATGCAACAGTCGGCCTTCGTTGCCGCAAGTGGGTTTGGTGTGTCTCGGCCCTTAGACTCACTGAGGGTTACTTTCTTTGTAGGATAACCTTTGTGTATGATTGATGGTACTTTTTGTTGCAATTCTAAACTAGTTATACGGACTCTGTCAGCTAAAATGACAAAAAAACTCTGGTATAGAAGACATCCATGTGACCTTTTCATGTCACTTCTTGTGTGCGTTAAATCAGGAAGTTGACCAGATAACTTTAGTTAACATGGCCAAGGATCTCAACCACACAGTTTATATTATGGTGGAGACATTGCACCCTATCAGTTTAGAATAGGTTGGTTTCAAACACTAAAGATGGCAGCACTGACAATGTAAGACCATGTGAAATCATGATGTCAGCAAAATTGGCCAATTGGAGGGTCTTTGTCTGCGTATCATAAAGAAAAACCACCAATTAACTTTCAGATTCACACAGTCAATTGCTATTTTCCACACACCGCATGCTCTGGTGTAATACATAGATGACATAATTGCTAACAGTTGATGTCAAGGAAGTGACACTTTTATAGGACTGCCGTGAGCCAAACTTGAATTAAGTGTCCTAATTTCAACGATTCCTGAGGCGGTGGATGGCACATATGTACAAGCATCAGAAACGTGTTAAAAGGGCATCCTTAGAACAAAATTTAGCACTCCATGATATTTACATTTTGCCAGTTTTCCTACATATAAAATGCAAATGACAATATGAGTATCACAACTTGAGATACAGATAACTCCCCATTTTAAAAGATAGTGGTCTAGTCTTGTTTATTGAGAATTTACTGCCCGACATAATTTCAAGGATGCCGGCCGAGTGAAACGACATCTCTAGAGAGACTTTGTCTATACTGCCGATGAGAATTTGTCATGTTTGGGTTACTTAAGCAATAAGTGTTACCTAAGCAAGAGTTATTGCACTATAAAGCCTTTCATCAGCGGTGGTCACTCGGGGTCGAGTATGACTGTCCTCCTGAGTCCTTATGGGTCTTCAGGTGGGCATAGAGGCTAATCTTGGAGCCACACATTTTGGGACAATGTGGGCAAAGGTATGAAGGAGTGGTTGAGGATGTGGTTTGGGCCTTTCTGTTAACTCTGGTAACCCTGTTTTTTGCTGCTTGTTCCCAGGTGTTGAGGTCAATGCCAAACCTTTTGATATGGGCCTTTATATTATCTTTTTATTGCTTCTTTTATCCTCCTAGGGCACTGCGTCCTGTCAGAAGCTGTGAGTAAAGGACTTATTTTCTGCTTGGGCAGCTCGTTTATTTTGTCAGTTTATGTCATTCTGCCAGATGGTAAAGACTTGCCTTTTGATGTTGATTAACCTTTGGATTGCCAGGTCATTCTCATCAAACAAATCTTGGTTCTTCATCTTACGTTCAAGAGTGGTTTTGCAGGTGCCAGTGATTGCTGTCCTGAGCATTTCCCAGAGGCTTTCAGTATCATCTGGATACTGGTTGGGCATTGATGTGCTGAGCATGGTCTGGAACTGTTGACAAGAGGAGGTATCGGTAAGTGTTTCGAGGTTGAGCTTTGGGCGACTCTGCTTTTTCTGCAACCTTCTTTTCTGGTGAAGTTGGATGGACAGGGTGGAGCAGATAAGGCAGTGGTCAGTCCAGCAGTCATCTGCACTGATCATCACTCTGGTGTTTAGTACCTCACGTCAGTCTTTTTCATTGACAATAATGTAGTCAATGAGGTGCAAAATGTTAGAACGAGGGTGCCTCAAGGTTGTTTTAAATTTGTTCTTCTGGCGGAAGAGTGTGTTGGTGATGTTTAGGCTGTGTTCGGAGCATGTTGTTAACAGCAGGATGCCATTGGAGTTTTGTTTCCAACTCCTTCCTTGCCAATTATGCCTCTCCACAAGTTGTAATTATTCCACTCTGGCATTGAAATCTCCAAGCAGGATTAGCTTATCTTCCTTGGAGACTTTGATGAGAACATTGTCCAGGTTGGCATAGAAGGTCTCCTTTACGTCATCTTGTGAGTCAAGTGTTGGAGCATATGCCCTGATGACAGTGATGCTTTGGTTATTTACAAATGCCAATTGTATTGTCATCAAGTGTTCACTGATGCCCAGAGGAAGCTCAGCAAGGTGGCAAATGTTCTTAATGGCAAAACCCACACCATGGATCCTCAACGCATCATCTGCTTTTCCTTTCCAGAAGAAAGTGCAACCACCCTTCTCTTCTTTCAGCTGCTCTTGGTCGGCCAGTCAGGTTTGAAAGAGTGCGGCAATATCAATCTGGAATCTTCTCAGCTCTCAGGCAATGATAGCAGTACGCCATTCAGTTGATTGCTGGATTGATTGTTATAAGGGCTCATATGTTCCAGGTTCCAAAATATACAAGTTTCTGTTTCTGACCACATGGTGGTCATCCCTCTGGATGTGTTGGTCCAGACAGGAGGTATGAGGCAGACTATGTGTAGGGCACCTTTTCTACCCCCCCCCCCCCAACTGGACTGAGCAGAGCAGACCCTAACTAGGGCTGCTTAGTTGAGGGTGCAGCAGCAGAGAAGCCCCTCTGCCTCAGTCCCAGGGCTTGGTGACTGATCATACACCTACCGCCTGTGCGCCAGGTTGTGGCGAGCGGCTGCCAGACTTCACTGTCCTGCCCCCATCACATCTTCCTGGTTGCCACAGGACTCTGACCCATGATGTTTATGGGTTGATTCCCTTGTGGGAGGAGGCCTGCATGTGACAGGTTTTTATATGGAGAGGCTGATGTGCCTGCAGCCACCGTACGGTCCTTGGCAGGGGGTGGCCAGAGTCCAGTGGCATGGGTAACCAAGGCAACTGGGGACCACCCTCTGTTGTAGCTTTCATCCACCTTCACTGCCATTGTGACCTGGAGACATCTTCTGCCAGTTCCACCGTTGAGGTCTTTGTTAGATTGCGCTTTGTCCGGAACCTCCCCCTTGACCTATCTGCCTTGGGTGACCCTATCAGGAGCCAAGCTCCGGAAGGGCATAGCTCTTGGGATCATTAGTACACACAAGCTTGTTTATGAGCTGCTATAGAGCTATGGTGGCATGTCTCTCATCCTGGTGGTGTAACTGGTTGACCATGGCAGTGTGAGATGTGATAATGAGAGGGTTAAATAGATGGCAGACTGTACATTACTATCCTACCGATATCAGAAGCCTGATTCATGTGGCGCCCCTAATGAGTATCTGTCTCCACTGTACCAAATTAGTGATTGGATTATAAATCTTTTATTTTACTTTGATACAGTTTGGCTTTTTGGTAGCAGAAACCACAGAACATGTGGGCTAAAAATGAGCTTTACATCAAATTTGAGGCTGGGAAAGGTTTGTTTTAGTCATTTGCTTTGACTTAGCATTGACATAACAAAAAATAAATGTATTATCTACATACAAGTCAAACTCTTGTGGAACATAAGAGCAAAGATGAAATTAGATTGCAACGTAATACAAAAATAAGCGTTTGTATAGCAGCAATGCTTGATGTCATGGACTCTGTCAAGTGCAGTGTGACCTATAAGACATACTGACTAAGTGTGGTATGTAATATTTCATGCCAGACGGGCTCTCGTATCGAAGTATTTCTTTTCTGTCTTTTGGCCATGGAGAGCGAAGGATGAACTGCCAGTTTCTGAGAAAATAACATAAGCCCTTAAACTGCTAAAGGGTCCCTGAAATCTCTCTGGATTTCTGATGTGGCATCTCCAGTTAAACCTTCTGCCTCCACCGCTCACCTCCGATAACAGGCTTAGAGAAGAAATGCCTTCTCACCCAGCTCTGTCCAGTTTTGCAAAGCTCCACCACAGAGGAGTGGATGGGGGTTGTAAATATTTCCAGGGTCCTCAGTGTATCATCTAAAACTAAAATAGAAAATAAATGAAACATTTATTTTTCAGGTGAAAGAAGTAAGTCTGCAGTAGGCTTGTCATCGATCCCTCTCGAGTATCAATGATTAAAAAAAAATCCCCAATGATTGATTGTCTGCTAATTAAAAAAAAAGTAGAATGGCATATTAACTTGTTAAATTGTCTATAATAATGATAATTATAATAATAGGAAGAAGAATAAGAATAAATAAATAAACAAATAATAAAAATAATATATAAAATAGATGAATAATACAAGTAAAATAAAAGTAATAAGATAATAATAAATAAATAAACAATAAGAATAATACATAAAATGATAATAATAGTAATAATACAGTAAACAAAAATAAGTAAAAATAAGGTGCATTAAGGTTCAATAATGGGTAAACACCGGGAATATGGCAAGTGCTCTATTTACAAAATGTTAAATGAGGATTTTAAGTGAAGACGTTTTTTACAGAAGAAGAAGTTACTTGTAGAAAAACAGTAATTTACAGGGTCGTGTAGTGGCTTTATGCAAAGTGTCCATGTATAGAGGACACAGGAGGGCAGATAGATATATTGCACTGTTTGTGCATGTGAGTGTGTGTGCATGTGTGTAGGTGTATGTCTTGTTGTTGTGTGGACAGAGGGTTAAAGGGGATCGGGGGAGCAGTGTCAGGATCTATGGGTGTCTGGGGGCTTTTGGGAAGGCCTACTGCTGTAGGGAAGAAACTGTTATTGTGGCATGAGGAGGTTCTGGTTTTCATAGACCTTAACGTCTTGCCAGACGGGAGTGTTTTGAAAATATGATGAATCAGAGGGTAGAATTATGATTTTATGACCTAATTTTACAGCACCTCCAAGTCTGAGGCTATGGTTCTCTACCGGAAAATGGTGGGTTGCTCCCTCCGGGTTGGGGATAAGTTGTTGCCTCAAGTGAAGGATTTCAAGTATCTCGGGGTATCAGGTGGACCGGTGCAGCATCAGCAGTAATGTGGACATTGTACCGGACCATTGTGGTGAAGAGGGAGCTGAGCCGGAAGGCAAAGCTCTCAATTTACCAGTCAGTCTTCGTTCCAACCCTCACCTATGGTCATGAGCTTTGGGTAGTGACCGAAAGGGTGAGATCGTGGATACAAGCGGCTGAAATGAGTTTCCTCCGTAGGGTGTCCGGGCTCAGCCTTACAGATAGGGTGAGGAGCTCGGACATCCGGAGGGAGCTCGGAGTAGAGCTGCTGCTCCTTCGTGTCAAAAGGAGCCAGTTGAGGTGGTTCGGGCATCTGACTAGGATGCCTCCTGGGCGCCTTCCTTTGGAGGTTTACCGGGCATGTCCAACTGGGAGGAGACCCCGGGGTGGACCCAGAACTCACTGGAGGGGACTAAATGTCCATTTTGGCCTGGGAACGTCTAGGGATCCCCCAGAAGGAGCTGGAGGGCGTTACTGGGCAGAGGGATGTCTGGAGTGCCCTACTTAGCTTGCTGCCACTGCGACCCGACCCCAGAGAAGCGGCTGATGATGATGAATGAATGAATGAATGAATGTCGTAGTTTTACAGTTTTACATGGCCTCAATGATTTTTTTCAGGATATTTGATCAGTTTTATTATTTTCCAAATGTTTTCTACAAGTGGAAAGCTGATGTTTTAAATTTCCAGGTCTCCCATGATGCCTGGTGACCCTGGTGTGGGGTTATTATTAGATAATTTCATTACTCTTTGTCTCGTAGCTCCTTCAGGTTTTGTTTCATGATCACAGGAAAAAAGTAGTTTTGTTCCAGACATAAACAGTGTGCTGTCTGTACTGGCGAGGGCCTGAACAATGGCCAGTGGCCTGCCTCCTCGCTGATTCATAGTCTGGAGGAGGAAGAGGAGGAGGAGGTGAAGGCAGTATATTGGGCTTATCTTTCACTAGGTGGAACTTTTATCTCCTCTCTCTCTCTCTCCCTCTCCCTCTCCCTCTCTCTCCGGGAGTCGGTGTCTGGCTGAGATCAGCCCTTAACTCCACCTGAGATGGATGGAGTCTGACCCGACACCATTTTCTCTCTCTCCTGGTGGTTTGATGGATCACCTGGTCTGGTAGTCGGAGTCATTCTGATGAAACGACCCGTGACCGGAGGGGGAGAGCTTCCCGTTTAATGTCGTTCCAGAAACCCGCAGGTTGTGTTTCTCCAGACTCTTGGTCCTGGCGTTGAGGAGGTGTGTGTCGGAGAATCTCAGAATGAGGTTTGACTTTTCTAGTTTTGTTGATACAAGTTTGAGGCCCCCGCTTTGGAGGTGGGTTTTATCTCGGTATTAAAGGATATGAGTACCAGTTTTAAAGTTAGTTACCCAAGGGAGTTCTCTTTGTAAACGCCTCGGTTTTATTTGCATTAAAAGTTAAAAGTTTCTCTCCCAAACACATTTTATGTGTCCTTAAGGTCGACCAAGCACATGGAACGCATTTCCTGCATCGTGGAACATGTTCAAAGACAAGCATGTCTTTGTATTTTTTATATGTATATAATTCCCACGATTCCGGTGTGGGAAGATGACGGTGCGAATTCACGTTTGCAGCGGCCTCACCCAGTACCGTCCATGCAGTGTCTTTGTCCATGTCTGCATTTACGTTTTGTCTTCGTTTGATGGCTGGGAGAGCTGGTGCTGGATCGGCTGGGAGAGCTTGGTCTGCTTCGCCCGGTGGGCCCGGGGACCACGGCCCCTGCCTGGAGCTGCACCCGGGGAGGAAATGCTGAGGGGATCTGACAGGACGTGGAAGCGGGGCAGGCTAAGCTAACTGCTAGCCCATGCAGACCGGCAATTCCGGCAGTCATCCTGGCTGGCGTTTGTTCCCTTGGACAGTAAATTTTTCGTTTAGTTTGGGTATGTGTGTTAGTTTGGGTATGTGTGTTAGTTTGGGTATGTGTGTTCTTGTATGTTTTGGATGTGTTTTTGTCTTTGTGTTGTACTGCTGTGGGCTGAGGAAAACAGCATTTTGTTTCATTCCATGTACGCAAGTGCATGAATTGTGTGTGTGTGTGTGTGTGTGTGTATGTATATGTATGTATGTATGTATGTATGTATGTATGTATGTATGTATGTATGTATGTATGTATGTATGTATGTATAATGTTTTTTTGCAAGGAATTGTGGGTGATGGATATCTTTCTGTCCACAGTGAAAGCAAGGAATAACTAACAAGCACACTTAATGTGTGTGTGTGTGTGTGTGTAGTGGTGCTGTTCTGTGTAACCAGAAATGAAGCAGGATGCTTGTAGAAATCCTCCGCTGGTAGGAAGACATGTTAGACATATTGTTTTATGTTGAGTAAATACTGACGTGGCCGAGTTGTTTAACATGAGGTCAACAGCCACTCTGTATTTCTTGATGGTAATTGAGAGTAATTGATGGTAATTGATGGTAATGGGCTTAAGCTGTGAGTGGGTCAGTTGGTGCACACAATGCGAGGTGAATACAGAAATGCTTATTATGTGGGTGTGCTCGGGTATTACGTTTATTCTGACATTTTTCACCAGTCTAACCACAGGAACATGTGATTAATATACCTTAAGACTGTTCATTGTAAAGGGTATCTAAGGATTTTACTATGACATTATCTGAAGATGTGATGTCCAGTTTTTTAGCACTCTAGTTTTTACCACACATTCACACCTAGGGACAGTTTAGTACAGCTGACCTCCATGTCTTTGGACTGTGGGAGGAAACCCGAGCCTCCAGAGGAAACCCACGCAGACACGGGGAGAACATGCAAACGCCACACAGAGGACGACCCCCAAGGTTGGACTACCCCAGGGCTCGAACCCAGGACCTTCTTGCTGTGAGATGACCGCGCTAACCACTGCGCCACCTGCCAGTCAATGACTGCTGGGATAGGCTACACACACGTCCATATACACACACATCCATATGAATGTGTGTGTGTGTGTGTGTCGGCCCTGTGATGGCCTGGCGGCCTGTCCAGGGTATCTTCCCGCTTTCCGCCCAATGACTGCTGGGATAGGCTCCAGCATCCCCGTGGCCCCAGTTGGGATGTGCGGCTTGGATAATGGATAGATGGATGGATGGAGGAATGAATACGCTGCATTTCAATTAAGATCACTAGATGGCACTGTACCATAGTGATGTGCGGATCAACCCACAACCCGCGGGTCGGGCGGGTTCGGGTAAGCTCATTAGAAAATATCACGGGTTTGGGCGGGCAGCTCAAAAAGTGACAAAGCAGCGTTCCAAGTACGTTCTAAATAACTTATCTTAGACTAGACTGTTCTGTCCTAGTCCTCCCTCTCTCCCCCCCTCCTCTCTCTGTCTCTCTCTCTCCCCTTCTCTGTCTCTCTCTCTTTGTTTCTCTCTCTCCCCCTTCTCTCTCTCTCTCTCTCTCTCTCTCTCTCTCTCTCTCTCTCTCTCTCTCTCTCTCTCTCTCTCTTTGTTTCTGTCTGTCTCTCTGTTTCTCTCTCTCTCCCTTTCTTTCTGTCTCTCTCTCTCTTTGTCCCCCCCCCCCCCCCCCCAGACACACACATGCTGGAGTGTTATCATCAGTGTGTGATTGTGGTGTGGTCAGTGTGTGTTTGTTTGTGTGCGAGAGACAGAGTTCCTGTGGTTAATGACAGGTTATATTGGTGCTGCTATTCAGCAGTAAGGAACAGTGTTTGGAGCAGTTCATGTGTTTGTCCAGTAGGCTGGACCCACACGCTGTCAGGCTGACCTACAACAGACTGTTCTGCTGGCCCCACGGCCCCGGCTGTTCTGCTGGCCCCACGACCCAGACTGTTCTGCTGGCCACACGGCCCAGACTGTTCTGCTGGCCACACGGCCCTGACTGTTCTGCTGGCCCCACGGCCCAGACTGTTCTGCTGGCCACACGGCCCTGACTGTTCTGCTGGCCACACGGCCCTGACTGTTCTGCTGGCCACACGGCCCAGACTGTTCTGCTGGCCACACGGCCCAGACTGTTCTGCTGGCCACACGGCCCAGACTGTTCTGCTGGCCCCACGGCCTAGACTGTTCTGCTGGCCCCACGTCCTAGACTGTTCTGCTGGCCCCACGGCCCAGACTGTTCTGCTGACCACACGACCCAGACTGTTCTGCTGGCCCCACGTCCTAGACTGTTCTGCTGGCCCCACGTCCTAGACTGTTCTGCTGGCCCCACGGCCCAGACTGTTCTGCTGACCACACGGCCCAGACTGTTCTGCTGGCCACACGGCCCAGACTGTTCTGCTGGCCACACAGCCCAGACTGTTCTGCTGGCCCGAAGGCCCAGACTGTTCTGCTGGCCACACGGCCCAGACTTTTCTGCTGGCCACACGGCCCTGACTGTTCTGCTGACCACACGACCCAGACTGTTCTGCTCGCCACACGGCCCAGACTGTTCTGCTGGCCAAACGGCCCAAACATGAGACTATACAACACTGCAACTTTGCTGTAGCCATGGCTACATCTGGAGGTTTGTGGGTCGGGTTCAGGTGGTTAATTATCGCATATTTTAGCGGGTCAAGCGGTGCGGATTGGTTCTCACAACAGTTCGGGTGGATGCCGGTATTAAAAAAGCCTGATCTAGGGCCGTCCAGGTGACATGACGGGCTATTCTGTTGCCTACCGACACAGGGATCGGCGGTTCGAATCCCCGTGTTACCTCCGGCTTGGTTGAGCGTCCCTACAGACACAATTGGCCATGTCTGCGGGTGGGAAGCCAGATGTTGGTATGTATCCTGGTCGCTGCGCTAGCGCCTCCTCTGGTCGATCAGGGCACCTGTTTGTAGGGGAGGGGGAACTGAGGGGAGTAGCGTGATCCTCCCTCGCGCTACATCCCCCTGGTGAAACTCCTCACTGTCAGGTGAAAAGAAGCGGCTGGCGACTCCACATGTGTGGGAGGAGCCATGTGGTAGTCTGCAGCCCTCCCCGGATCGGCAGAGGGGGTGGAGCAGAGACCGGGACGGCTCAGAGCAATGGGGTAATTGGCCAAGTACAATTGGGGAGAAAAAAAAAGGGGGGGGGGATCCAGGATGATGAATCACTGATAACCCGTTTCTCATATAATGAAACATAAACCCAACATATCTTTCAGAGATGTTTACTAATAACACAAAAACTAAATGACTCAACACCTGTTCATCATTCCACACCACACTTCGCTGTAGCCTGTTTTATTCTGTGTAGGACACTGTTAACAACGGACTCTACAGTACTGACAGCCAAAACTCACGATCATCCATCCATCCATCCATCCATCCATCCATCCATCCATCCATCCATCCATCCATCCATCCATCCATCCATCCATCATCCATCCATCCATCCATCCATTATCCAAACCGCTTATCCTGCTCTCAGGGTCACGGGGATGCTGGAGCCTATCCCAGCAGTCATTGGGCCAACACACACACATACATACCTAGGGACAATTTAGTACGGCCGATTCACCTGACCTACATGTCTCTGGACTGTGGGAGGAAACCGGAGCACCCGGAGGAAACCCACACAGACACAGGGAGAACATGTAAACTCCACATAGAGAACGACCCCCAAGGGTGGACTACCCTGAGGCTTGAACCCAGGACCTTCTCTCCACTATGCCGCACTTACACTGATCAGCCAAAACATTCAAACCACCTGCCTAATATTGTGTATGTCCCCCTTGTGCCACTAAAACAGAGCGGGACAATGTCCTGCTGGGAAACCCTGGGTCCTGGCATTCATGTGGATGTTACTTTTACACGGACAACCTGCCTAAACATTATTACAGACCAGGTACCGCCCTTCATGGCGATGGCATTCCCCGATGGCAGTTGCCTCTTTCAGCAGGATAAAGCACCCTGCCACACTCCAAAAAATGTTCAGGAATGGTTTGAGGACCATGACAGAGTTCATTGTATTACCTTGACCTCCAAGTTCTCCAGATCTCAAGCTGATCGAGCATCTGTGACATGTGCTGGAAAAACAAGTCCGATCCATGGAGGCCCCACCTCGCAACTTACAGGACTTAAGGGATCTACTGCTAAGGTCTTGGTGCCAGACATCAGAAGACACCTTTAGAGGTCTTGTGGAGTCCATGCCTCGACGAGTCAGAGCTGGTTTGGAGGCATGAGGGGGACCTACACAAGAGTGCATTACAAAGAGAATCTGTTTAGCATTAGCCATAGAGGACTCTCGAAGAAGCCACCAGAAACTCGGTGACATGGGTAAAATGGCATTCCTCAGAAGTTCACATGGAAAATTGCTCAGTAGGAGACGTTCTTTAAATATAGACAAGATGCTTAAAATATCTTTTGAACATGGCGGTGGCATCTTCGGTGGGCGTGGTGGTGGCTGTGTTGGTTTGGTGTCGGACTACTGATGAATGACCAGAGCAGAAGAGCCTTCCTGGGGCTTGTGTTGACATTTCTGAAGTGCGTCAAAGCTCCTCTTTCTCTGGAGGCCCGCCGACTTTCCAGCGAGCTCGAGTTTCACATGATGTGTTTTCTCCTGGTCGGGAAACGTGAGCCCTTCCCTTTCAGTTTCCATTTCCTCTCTTTGTCTCCTCCTGCATGAATATTTAAATGAGGTATGCGGTCTCCTCACCAGCTCCGCCACAAGGCCTCCTCAGCTCCCACCCTCATCTTCTTCACTTCATTTACACGCAAGACATTCATCACAAAACGCTTGCCCGCGCCCCCGTTTCATGTTCATGCAGCAGGAGGACAGAGGAGACAAATGTGCTGGAAAGCACATCTGATGTCCTCTAGCAGAGCTGGAAGAGATGAGAAACCTGAGCCGATGACCTTTTCTATCTGCGGGTCAAAGTGACCTGAAGAGCTCGGACATTTCAAACCATTTAAAGGTTTGGAACATGCTACTGCAGATTTACTGTTTACATTCATGGGTTTTATTTATCTATCTATCTATCTATCTATCTATCTATCTATCTATCTATCTATCTATTTATCTATCTATCTATCTATCTATCTATCTATCTGTCTATTTATTTATTGGTTTATTGGTTTATTTGGCAGGAAATGCACATTGAAAACGGTACCGTACATGTGCCAGAGTTAGCCAAAAGGGCCAGTTGGTTGTGAACACGTGGGAGTGTGTGTGTGTGTGTATGTGTGTGTGTCTGTGCACAGATAATCTCGCCAACTACTGGACCTATCATCCTAAAATTTTGTGCCGAGTTCAGGGGGCAGCTGGGAACCGCCACAGCCGGGACGCGAACCCAGATCTCCTGCACCACAGCGACTACATTAACTAGTCAAGCTAAAGGGTCCGACCTGTTGGCCAAGGGCTAGCGAGTCTAGTCATCCGTGCTCGTTACAATATTTTGTGCACAGTTATGACTGTATGACGAAGAACCTGTCATGGTTGCAGTGATTCAAAACCTTCGAAAAACATTTGTTCTCGCTATCGCCGCTCCCTCTCGTCATTCACTCTCTAGCTCGCTGTACCACTAGTGCTTTCTGTCGCTGCCCGATCCGAGTCAACCGCGCGCATGCGTGACTCACATCTACGGTTGAGTCAGATCGGGCAGCGACAGTGTCAAAACCAAAACATGATGTATTCGGGTGTGAGTCTTGAGAGGAAACGAGAAGTTGATCGTATTTCACAAGTCAGCAAATCATTCACTGCTGATCTCAGCACAGGAGAACTGGAGGAACACTGGCGAACCAGAAATAATTTGCCTCCTTGAGGCAAATTTGTAATTTATGATATTGGGCTATACAAATAAAATGGACTTGACTTGTTCACCTCGCGGAAGTGGGAAGTGCCACACAGAAATGCCATAGTCTCCGGTGTTAAAACTCCACTATAAGAATAACATTTCAAGAATAAGATTAATCCCAGTTACAGCTGGAAATCATCGCAGTAGCTACAGTAAAACATGTCCCATGGCTGAGCTGTGTTTTCTTACCGTTGTTTTATGAATGAAAGTCAATCAGCAGAGCAGCCGTTCACCTTCATCCATTTCATATCGTGAAATCCACGACGGTTCAACACATATGGAGTCTTTTGAAATGATAACCTGATCTGTAATTTCATGTCAGACTTGGTCGCTTTCGTGTGAGAGTCCATCTAGGAGGCTGCACATCCACAGACTGACAGGCGAAATTGTCATGGTTGTGTTTTTCTGTCCCTGTCCCTGCTTTGTTCCCCATTCCCTTATTTGACTTGCCATTTCTGTTCCTGCCCTGCCTTGCTCACCTGTTCCCCATTTCCTGATTGGCTCCCCATGTATATAGTATTCCCTCCTGGTTGCCCCGGCTCATTGTCGGGTTATAAGAGAAACTTTACCCTTGTTAGTTCACGTTGGCCTGGTGCGTCATTCCTTCCCTGTGTTTTTGTACCTGTCGTTCAGTAAGTACCTTTGTTTCCTCGCTTAACCCCAGCCTGTCTCCGCTGTCTGCATTTGGGTCCTGTTCCTGCTCTCCCCATGACAGTATCGTGACAAAAACGTTTTTATTGGTGAGGTTATTTAACTCGAGTGCTGCATGTTACCACCCCCCCCCCCCATATTTGCCATTCAGTCGACTTGGGTGCTGTGCAGCAGTCTCGTAATGGCAGAAAACACACTGGTTTTTCTGTCCATGTGGGTGTGTACAGAGAAGGAGAGGTACGTACCTCTAGGGTTTGTTTTTTTGTTTTTTGTTTTTACAGTTCCTTGTCAGGTGGCAGGTCTTATGAAGCGAAGAGTCATGTTCAGCCTTTTTGTTTACTAAATATTGATATTTATTAATAATAGAATCATTCGTGTCTTAAAAAAGGTTGGTTGATTGAGTTCAGGTGGCAGATTTGATCATAATTATAGGTTGTACTGGTCAGGTCCCAGTAACAAACAGTAGAAGACTGTGGTTGTACTGGTCAGCTCCCAGTGACCAACAGGAGTAGTCTGTGGTTGTACTGGTCATCTCTAGTGATCAAGATGAGTAGTCTGTGGTTGTACTGGTCGTCTCCCAGTGACCAACATGAGTAGTCTGTGATTGTAACAGTCATCTCCCAGTGACCAACAGAAGTAGTCTGGTTGTACTGGTCATCTCCAGTGATCAACATGAGTAGTCTGTGGTTGTACTGTACATCTCCCAGTGACTAACAGGAGTAGTCTGTGGTTGTACTGGTCATCTCCAGTGATCAACATGAGTAGTCTGTGGTTGTACTGGTCATCTCCCAGTGACCAACAGGAGTAGTCTGTGGTTGTACTGGTCATCTCCCAGTGACCAACAGTAGAAGACTGGTTGTACTGGTCATCTCCAGTGTCCAACAGGAGTTGTCTGTGGCTGTACTGCTCAGCCGTCAGATGGGATGGTATCTGTCTGAATGTGAACCGACAGGATGCTGCAGTAAAACCCTGTTGCTCAGCCATCTGTGGATAAACAAAAGGCCAGAATTTACTAGAGACCCCCTCAGGATTTACATTAGCCTCCTGAGAGCTCTTCCATCCATTCTCATTATCACGCTGGCAGATTGCTGATCTTGGCTGAAACTGCAGGATGGAGAGAGAGGACGACTGGAGGCGCTTGGGGAGTGTAAATTTAGATATCAGTCTGGAAAAACCTGCAGCAGACCGGCAGGTTATGGGGTCATCATCTTTTTTCCCCCCCGCATGCCCTACTAGGTTGAAAAGCAGGACATAGTAATGCAAGTTCACAAGCTGACCAGCCGTGTCCCATTGTTCTGCCCAAAGTATGCAAGCACCGTTTTACTGCAGACTCCATGATTACTGATGGACCAATATCAGTAGATGTTGCTCTGATTTGAGTCTGGCTCAGGCGAGCTTTGGTGAGCACACTACTTCACTGTCTTCACGTTGATACAGTCACTCAAAAATCCCAAACCGGGATCTGTGATGTACAGTATGATGTGTATTGTGTAGTATAATGTACATTGTTAGGTCCAGACAAAGTCCTCTGACTGGCTCTGGCTTTACTGGAGCAGTGATGCTGGTGGTGAAGTTCTTCAGTGGCAGTTGTCAAAAATTTGGACAGCGCTAGGCATCTGTCCATCCATCCATCCATCCATCCATCCATCCATCCATCCATCCACTATCCAAACCGCTTATCCTTACCCAGGGTTGTGGGGATGCTGGAGCCTATCCCAGCAGTCGTTGGGCGACAGGCAGGGAGACACCCTGGACAGGCTGCAAGCCCATCACAGGGCTGACACACGATCCCACCTAGGGACAATTCAGTACGCTGATTCACCTGACCTACATGTCTTTGGACTGTGGAGGAAACCGGAAGAAACCCATGCAGACATGGGGAGGACATGCAAACTCCACACAGAGGATAATCTGGGACGACCCCACAAGGTTGGACTACCCCGGGGCTCGAACCCAGGACCTTCTTGCTGTGAGGCGACCGCGCTAGCCACTGCACCGCCGTGCCCGATATGCCATATACAACTGTCCCTGTGGCATCTGTTCATCTGAAATTTATTTGGTGACACTTTCTATGAAGTACACCTTTAAAATGCACTCCAGGTGTTTTTATGATGAACTAAAAACATGTTGCTGTTGTGTTGTGACACTGTAACAACCTATTGTGAGTTTTTTTTTCTCCTCAATTGTACTTGGCTAATTGCCCCACTCTTCCGAGCCGGCCCGGTCGCTGCTCCACCCCCTCTGCCGATCCGGGGAGGGCTGCAGACTACCACATGCCTCCTCCCATACGTGTGGAGTCGCCAGCCGCTTCTTTTCACCTGACAGTGAGGAGTTTCCCCGGGGGGGCGTAGCACGTGGAAGGATCACGCTATTCCCCCCCTGTTCCCCCTCCCCCCGTCCCCAAACAGGCGTCCCGACTGACCAGAGGAGGTACTAGTGCAGCGACCAGGACACGTACCCACATCCGGCTTCCCACCCACAGACACGGCCAATGGTCTGTAGGGACGGCTGACCAAGCCGGAGGTAACACGGGGATTCGACCCGGCGATCCCCGTGTTGGTAGGCAACGGAATAGACCGCCACGCCACCCGGACACCCCAACCTATTGTTATTTATGATTGGTTGTACAGCATGTCATAGTGTATTCTAACTATGTGACTATGACTGGTAGAGCATCTGTGGAATGGACCTCTCAGCCTGTGGACGCTGTCTGTAAAACACAGCGGCCCTGCAGGACATTAGGACTTTATGGTTGCACAGCTTCATGAGCCACTTGTGTGCTTATGAAGAGTGGCTCATAAAGTTCTATAATATGATATAATATAATATTATATAATATAATATAATATGATATAATATAATATTATATGCTATAATATGATATAATATAATATAATATTATATGCTATAATATGATATAATATTATATAATGTATTATAGTAAAACTGTTTTCACCTCAAGTGCTTCGTGAAGCTTTGTAATACAGTATGAACAAGCATCCCACTTAAACACACAAGAAGTGGTTATATCGGGGCACTCGAGTAGTGTAGTGGTCTATTATGATGCCTATCAACACGGGGCTCGCCGGTTCGACTCCCCGTGTTACCTCCGGCTTGGTCGGGCGTCCCTACTGACACAATCGGCCCTGTCTGCGGGTGGGAAGCCGGATGTGGGTGTGTGTCCTGGTCGCTGTACTAGCTCCTCCTCTGGTCGGTCGGGACGCCTGTTCGGGGGGGGGGGTAACTGGGGAGATAGTGTGATCCTCCCACGCACTACATCCCCCTGGTGAAACTCCTCACTGTCAGGTGAAAAGAAGCAGCTGGCGACTCCACATGTGTCAGAGGAGACATGTGGTAGTCTGCAGCCCTCCCCGGATCGGCAGAGCCGGTGGAGCAGCGACCAGGATGGCTCGGAAGGGTGGGGTAATTGGCCGGGGACAATTGGGGAGAAAAAGGGGGGGGGGAATCCCCCCCCCCAAAAAATAGTTCATTGTGCCAATACACTTATGATGCATTATAAAGATCAAAGAAAGTAGCATTCGTTTTATCCATCTTTCATTTTCTAATTAAAACCAAAGTTCATCATCATCATCATCATCGTCATCGTATCATTTTGCGGCCTTGCTGGCGGTGAATGGAGTGGGCAGTTTGAGTCGTCCGTGCTGCGTCCTGCCCACGTTGAGGCTTCCTTCCTGTCACACGCCAGACTGGCGACTGCGTGCGTGGATGGATGCAGCCGTGCTGGCGTCTCCGAGGACATGCGCCACGTCGCCGGGTGGGACCGGGTGACACGTGGAGCGGCGGATGGCCAGCCCGACGCCCCCGGCGGAGCGAGGGAAAGCCGAGGGAAGATGAGGTTGTTTGGTGACAGTGTGACGTGGCGCCGTCAGACGGCGGTCCTGGCTTTCATCTGCTTTATCGAGGACCAGGGACTTCATCTGGCGCACCGCAGGCGCCCTTTAATCTCGGGGATTACCCGCCTCGCATGCGGTTAAGGTGTAGATTAAAGTACCCTGTAGAACCTGGCGTGAGATTAACTCTGTGTGTGTGTGGGGGGGGGGGTATTGTTTGCTGTGGGAAAGAGTTAGATGGCTCTGGTGACCTCCGAAGACATGTTCCCAGATCCAGGTTTAAGACTAGGGGCCACAGAGCCTCTGCAGTGGCTGCCCCTGATCTCTGGAGCCATCTACGAGTACACATAAGATCTGCTCGGACCCTCGAGACTTTTACATCTGTGTTAAAGACCTACCCCTTCTCACTGGCATTCAGTTCAAGTTGAGCTTGATACTGTGATTTTATTGTGCAAGTATACCTTTACTCTTATGTTTTATCGTTTATGCTGTATATTCTTTAGTTATTGTGTTTTCTTTACATGTATTTGTATATTCACTTGTTTTATATTGTATTTTAAGCTTGTACAACACTTTGGGTCGACTGGGGTTGCTTTAAACGTGCTGAATAAATAAACCTGATGTAAGTGATAAATAACCGGGGTTGTTTAGTTAAGGTGTGGACATTTAAAATGGTCTCCTTGGCCCTCCTTCGAGTGACTGCACGTCTGCGTGAGGAGTCAAAGGGCTTCCTAGCAGACCTGTCATGCACCCTATTTTATCTTCCATACACCCTATTTTATCTTCATCCTGCCCGAAACAGAAAAATGACCCTTATTTGTTCTTCAACACGCCGGTTGTTAATCAGGAATCAGGAACAATTTATTTTCCTTTCTTTCGTGTGCTTACATACACAAAAGAAACGAAATTCTGTTTCCCCCAGCCCAAAGCGGTGCGACACAAAAAGACAAAAAGCACACATCCCACATTTCCCTGAAGTGACACCACCAAAAGCATATAAGAACAGAGAGAACAAAGCAAAACACAAAACAAACAAAACACAAACAGTTAACAACACAGTCCAAACCTTCCTCTGTCCAGAGAACGAACGCCAGCCAGGATGACTGTCGGAACCGCCGGTCTGCATGGGCTAGCAGTTAGCTTAGCCTGCCCCGCTTCCACGTCCTGTCAGACCGCCCTCGGCGTTTCCTCCTCGGGCGCAGCTCCGGTCAGGGCCGTGGTCCCTGGGCCCACAGGACGCAGCAGACCAAACTCTCCCAGCCGATCCAACGCCAGCTCTCCCAGCCAGACACCTACGACACACCTCCCCGCAGTCAACGCTAGGCGAGGCGGCCGCCAGACCGCTCTCGGTGTTACCGGAACTGCCGGTCTGCATGGGCTAGCAGTTAGCTAAAGTGATTCTGATTCTGATCTAGTGGTACAGGAAGACGCTTCAGTTCCACGCGCTGCACAAAAGAGGGGGAAGAAATAGCATTTCCAAAAAGTCAAAATCCAAAAATGAAGAAAGGGAGGGAAACGCTTTTGGGTAGAGCAGTATTTTATCGCAGCGCTGGGTGGTGGCCTGCATGTAGTCTAAGACTTCGTTGTGTTTGTTTACCTATATAACACTACATCCGTGCCTATATAAGGGCTGTAGTAATATCACATTGCCGGCTTGGACACTGTTTTTTCCTCCCACTTAAAATACCTCCAAATCCTGTCAGTCAGTGATGCAAAACAACACCGTCCCACAGAGCACCGAAGACCCAACCTTCTGGCACAAATGTTGAGTTTGACGCCTAACGCGAGGGAAATTTCACTTCCTTTATTTAAAAGTTGGTTTTGTTTATATACAATTGTGTTTCAGTTTCTTGATTGTGTGAAGTATGATGAAGATGTGCTCTTTTCACCAGAATTTCCCCCACATATTCTGGTAAATTCTTAACAAGTGCAGCCTAAAGTTGAAGGAAGAGTTTACAAAAGATGTCTGACACGTCTTCATCCTATTGGAGAACTCGAGGCTCTATCTCATTCTCTCTCTCCTCTCTCTCTCTCTGCCGCCAGCGTATCATCTTCTCCTCTCCGATACTGCGCCGAGTGAGGCACAGTAACCCGAGCCGCTGTAGATGGGCCCAGGTGAAGGGCCCAATGACGTCCATTTCCCTCTGATAATCCTAGGTGTTGACGGACAGGCGGCCCCTTCCACGGCCACGCCATTGGCTGAGCCAGACGCCTGTCAGAGAGGTGAAGGTTCATAAAGAAGCTGTGGCATGAAGAACAGTTCTCAGCTGGGAAGCGGCAGGTCGGTTCGGTGTCAGCACGGGGGCTTCTTTGGTATCCGGTGAGGTGTTTGAGAATCGAAGCCGGCTTCTTTGGCTTTGTGGATCGAGTTAACCTCCCCTGAACTTTAGCTGGATTGGGATTATCCACCTTGTGAGGTTCTGAGGAGACTTGATCCATCTTCAGCATCATCGGAGGCTGTAAGCTGCTGTAGTTAAAATGCTTTTTAAACAGTGGCAACTCATTTCATGCACAACTCCAGACACATCTGGATTAGAAGCCACTTCAAGACTTACAAGCCTCGAGCAGATGAGGGACTTTTGAGGGGCAGACTTACGAGAGTATATTAGTGGGGGGGTTTTTTTGGGGGGGGAGGGATGCCTCTCCGTTGTGTGTCGGTGAGAAGGGGGATCTTTAGGAGGTACAGGCAGGTGCCCCTGACGGAGGCCGATGGCACCTTCAGCTACAGCCGACCTTCGAACAGGAGAACCCTGCTGGTTGTTGGTATGTCCGATCTAGAGCAAACAAATGACAATTATACCAGCCATTTTATATGAATTTATCTGTTTGTCTGGTGAAGTCTGATTGATTTTATTATCTCCCTGGTGCGGTCCAGACAGTCAAGATGTTCAGCCGCACAAAAAGTTGGGTGATGTTGACAAAATCATGATAGTTTCTGAGCGAATGCCTCGATATGTCGACAGTGTGGTGGTATGTAGAGGATGACACGGAGGTAAATGATGATAAATGACCATCAGTGATGTGGATATGATGACCAAGCAGGTAGAGACATTCGTTGTTCGTTTGACTTAAACAGTGGAATAAGTTCAGAAGACGCTTTACTGTAACGCAGCCTTCAAGACCAGGGAACGACAACATTCAAGTTGTATCCCCGTGTAACCGCAACACATCAAGTCTCAGACCAACATATCTATATCGTGTCCTTGTAATGGCCAGGTGTACACAAAAATTAACTCAATTTGACACCCAAATATTTCCCTGTTCTGACCTTCCTCCACCTGCTGTCCTCTCTGTCAAACTCCACCTGTCCTCCGGCTATGGAGGTGAAAACGAAGCGCTCCTTGACTCACATCTGGTTGTATTCGGAGGCAACAGATAATTCCTTGTGCTGGGAACATTTGTGAAGCTGAACCAGGGTTTGAGGGATGGGTAATTGATGAGGGGTCGGAGGCAGTTTCCTCTGGGAGTTATTCATGCAAAGCGATGCGGCCTCATTAAGTTCCTGTGTTTCAGTTTGACTTTTCTGTACACACGGCTTGTACCGTTCTGCAGCGGGACCGTCTCTCTTAGCTTCATTTCAGTTAAAGGCCCAGTCCGGGATTTATTTGACCGTATAAAGTTGAGCGTATTCACGTGCATAATTAACAATTTGGAGATTTCTTTTTATTATTTATTATCATTCATTTATAGATTGAAATTGTGTTTATATTATTATATATAGTATTTTACATTATATTATTGTATTATAATGATAATATATATATATATATTATGATATATTATACTTATACTATATAATATAATTATTATATTATAATGATATATAATTTTATATAATATAATTATATATTATATTATAATGATGATTATAATTATTATATTATTAATAATATATATTTAATATTGTGTTGTTAAATTATATATTTAATATATATTATATAATGAGATTATAATAGTAGTAGTAGTTGTAGTTACAGATTGAAAAATAAGCATTTTGTCTCTCTCAAGCAGTCATAAACGGTCATATGGGCGTGTTTTACTCCAGTCTGTACAACCATCAGCGTGTGAACGAACCTTTACAGCATCAGAAAACGGCAGGAAGTGAGTGTGTAGTCCATGTTGTCGCCCTAAATGTGTAGACGTGTGTGGACGTGCAGAAGGACATAAACAAAGCTTCAGGCAGATGATTTGGTTCAGGGTTTGTAGCCTTCATATCAGTCCAGCTCCCTGATGAATCATCTCAGCCCTTATCGCAGGGCGTTTGGATAATGTCGCCCGGGGTGATGTATTCCCTCCCCGGGGTCTCCGCAGCGGTCTCTCCTCTGGCTGCGCTTATTGTGTAGAGGTGCAATCTGTCAGCCTGAACGAGGAGCACAAACACTTTAATCTAAACCTCTTTCTGCTCCATGATGAAGAGGCTCCCTGACGGGCTTCATCGCCGCACCTCCGGCATGATGCATGGCCTCACTGCTCCCGTATGGAGGCCACAATGCTCTCCCTGCTCCCGTATGGAGGCCACAATGCTCTCCCTGCTCCCGTATGGAGGCCACAATGCTCTCCCTGCTCCCATATGGAGGCCACAATGCTCTCCCTGCTCCCATATGGAGGCCACAATGCTCTCCCTGCTCCCATATGGAGGCCACAATGCTCTCCCTGCTCCCATATGGAGGCCACAACGCTCTCCCTGCTCCCGTATGGACGCCACAATGCTCTCCCTGCTCCCATATGGAGGCCACAATGCTCTCCCTGCTCCTGCATGGAGGCCACAACGCTCTCCCTGCTCCCGTACGGAGGCCACAATGCTCTCCCTATTCCCGTATGGAGGCCACAACGCTCTCCCTGCTCCCGTATGGAGGCCACAACGCTCTCCCTGCTCCCATATGGAGGCCACAATGCTCTCCCTGCTCCCGCATGGAGGCCACAACGCTCTCCCTGCTCCTGCATGGAGGCCACAATGCTCTCCCTGCTCCCGTATGGAGGTCACAATGCTCTCCCTGCTCCCGTATGGAGGCCACAATGCTCTCCCTGCTCCCGTATGGAGGCCACAACGCTCTCCCTGCTCCCGTATGGAGGCCACAATGCTCTCCCTGCTCCTGCATGGAGGCCACAATGCTCTCCCTGCTCCCATATGGAGGCCACAATGCTCCCCCTGCTCCCGTATGGAGGCCACAATGCTCCCCCTGCTCCCGTATGGAGGCCACAATGCTCCCCCTGCTCCCGTATGGAGGCCACAATGCTCTCAATGAAAATGGTTTGAGTAAAAGACACAGCCGCCTCTGCTTCCTTTGCTCACCTGCCTGACGGCGCTGGTAAACAGAAAGCCAGGATGCAGTGTTGTTAACCCCGCTTGTTTTTTTATACTGGTCAGTGTGTTAACTATTTAACCCCGGGGCAGGGGGCGGTCGGTGGGTAGTGGGTAGTCAGAGGGCAGGGGGCGGTCAGTATCTGGCTCCGCTGGACAGGAAACATGGCTGCCGTCTCTGTGGGTGTTGAGTGTGTGTCTTTTACTGTACAGTCCAGTATCAGTCGGACTACATTATGTCTGTTTGTGCGAGGCCTTGCAAACACAACCCACAAGGTCCTTCAGGGCAGTGAACGATGCACACACACAAACAAACACAGACACACACACACACACACAAGCCTTGTTTGCTGTGGTTCCAGGTAGTCCTGGATGAGGGCTGAAGTCAGAAGATGAAGGAAGGCCTGTTGTTGTTGTCATCATCGTCCTCTTCATCATTGTTGTCCTCATCTCACCTCAGTCTTTCCAGCTCTGTCCTTAAGCTGTAACACCACCTCACCCCGTGGAGGAATGGCTCCACTGTCCCAGACTCCCAACGCTCCTCCACTGATCTTGACCCATCTACAAGCTGTGCAGTTTAGTCATCATTCTGCAGGAGCTCTGTTGTGTGTGTGTGTGTGTGTGTGTGTTTGTGTGGTGTGTGTGTGTGTGTGTGTGTGTGTCTGTGCATCAGTTTACATTCTCCAGGTTCTGGAGAGCTATTGTTTTCTCTGGCTGCAGATGGATGTTGTACATAACGGAGTGGTGTGTGCGGGATGTGGACATAATGGGGTGGTGTGTGTGGGATGTGGACATAATGGGGTGGTGTGTGCGGGATGTGGACATAATGGGGTGGTGTGTGGGATGTGGACATAATGGGGTGGTGTGTCCGGGAAGTGGACATAATGGGGTGGTGTGTCCTGGATGTGGACATAATGGGGTGGTGTGTGTGGGATGTGGACATAATGGGGTGGTGTGTCCTGGATGTGGACATAATGGGGTGGTGTGTGTGGGATGTGGACATAATGAGGTGGTGTGTGCGGGAGTGGACATAATGGGGTGGTGTGTCCGGGAAGTGGACATAATGGGGTGGTGTGTCCGGGATGTAGCCATAATGGGGTGGCGTGTCCAGGATGTGGCCATAATGGGGTGGTGTGTCCGGGATGTGGCCATAATGGGGTGGTGTGGCCGGGATGTGGCCATAATGGGGTGGTGTGTCCGGGATGTGGCCATAATGGGGTGGCGTGTCCAGGATGTGGCCATAATGGGGTGGCGTGTCCAGGATGTGGCCATAATGGGGTGGTGTGTCCGGGATGTGGACATAAGGGGGTGGTGTGTGTGGGATGTGGACATAAGGGGGTGTTGTGCGTGAGATGTGGACATAATGGGGTGGTGTGTCCAGGATGTGGACATAATGGGGTGGTGTGTCCAGGATGTGGACATAAGGGGGTGGTGTGTCCTGGATGTGGACATAATGGGGTGGTGTGTCCAGGATGTGGACATAAGGGGATGGTGTGTGTGGGATGTGGACATAATGGGGTGATGTGTCCAGGATGTGGACATAAGGGGGTGGTGTGTGTGGGATGTGGACATAATGGGGTGGTGTGTCCAGGATGTGGACATAATGGGGTGGTGTGTGTTAGATGTGGACATAATGGGGTGGTGTGTGTGGGATGTGGACATAATGGGGTGGTGTGTCCAGGATGTGGACATAATGGGGTGGTGTGTGCGGGATGTGGACATAATGAGGTGGTGTGTGTCTGTGTATCTCGGCCCTGTGTGGTGGCCTGGCGGCCTGTCCAGGGTGTCTCCCCGCCTGCCGCTCAATGGCTGCTGGGATAGGCTCCAGCATCCCAGCGACCCTGAGAGCAGGATAAGTGGCTCGGATAATGATGGATGGATGGATGGATGGATGGATGGATGGATGGAACCAGCTCAGGTCATAAAAGTTGATTGGGTGATTGGAGTTCGCTAGAATGGACCTAAAAAGGTCATTTCATAGCATCGAGGCCGTTATACCGCCCAGCCCGGTCTTCCGGGTACTGAAATGAACCTCTCCTCGCGACGTTCCAACTCATCAGTTTTAGCAAAGGCAATGAACATTAAAAAGTCATTTCCATCACATTTGCTTCTAAATGTCCTTCTCCTCTCATCCCCCCAGAGTCAGGTTCGGCTTAAAAATAGTTCGCTGTGTGAACGAGTGATGTTCGGTTTGCCCATTGAAGTCGCAATGAACAATATTGTGACTCAACTGTGTTTCATAGCGGCTTGGAAGGAGAGCCAGGTTTTCCGAACCGTGTGGCAGGTCAGTTTTATGGCTAAATGTGTACGAAGGAGTGTGGCAGGTCAGGTTCATGGATAGAAGTGGAGGAAGGAGTGAACATTAGGGCGCGGTCACACGGGCGCCAAATGAACACTGGCGAATGCTCCCGTTCGCTGCATCCTGTGACCGAAGGGCTGAAGAGAACATCCGGTTCCGGCGGCAGCGCAAACTATGTGGTGAATTCAGGGGCAGCCGGGAACCGCCGCAGCCGGGACGGGAACCACGGGCGACTGTGTTAACCAGTCGACTAAAGGGTCCGACCCGTTAGCCAAGGCCTAGCGACTCTAGTCACCCGTGGTTGTTACCCCTCCCGTTCACACGTGACCGAAGATTCGCTTTGCTTTTTTTTAATCCTCGGGCTTGTTCATTGGGTTTTGTAATGTATGAAGCGGCTTTCAGTCTTCTCAAAGTCAGCATACATATGTGTACAAGTTAGAAAACATGTACACCTTTATTACAATTATTTTCATACGACAGACACACAATGTGAGGCTCCGTCATCCATCTCAAAGAAACAAGGGAATTGTCATACTGAATTGGATGGTACCTGTCGAGTGGCGCAGTGGTTGGCGCGGTCGCATCACAGCAAGAAGGTCCTGGGTTCGAGCCCCGGGGTAGTCCAACCTTGGGGGTCATCCCAGGTCTCTAGGTGAATCGGCCATACTAAACTGTCCCTGTCCCGGTGTGTGTGTGTGTTGGCTGACCCTGGGTTGGACTGGCAGCCTGTCCAGGTTGTCTCCCCACCTGATGACTGCCGGGATAGGCTCCAGCGACCCTGAGAGCAGGATAAGTGGTTCGGATAATGGATGGATGGATGAGTGGATGGATGGATGGATGGATGGATGGGTGGTACCTGTCGATCTCCAGCCCTGCTCATTCCCTTAAAACTTGGCAACTTGAAATAAAAGATATGTCGCTGAACGGTGTTCTGACTCAGACGTCCTGGTTTTTGGTTTCTTAAATCTCGACCATTAGAAGTGGATTCTGGCGAACCGGCTCATATCAGTAGCGGCTCCCTGCGGCTCGGGGCCTGAATGCGGCGGGTAATTGCAGGATCCATAATGGATGGCTCAAAGCCACGGATCAGGAAAGGTTGCCGCGATGGCGGATGGCTCATATGAGTCTTAATGAAGTTATTAATCCCCAGGCTCCCGGGGGCCACGCATCACACTCTGCTGTGCGGGGAGGATAAAGGAGAAGAAGAAGAGGAAGAAAAAAACCTCGAGAGGTGTTGAGGTGACCTTACTTAACCCTCTGAGCGTGTGCTCATCGAGGGGAGGGGACACCATGACTCAGCAAGCTGTCGAAGCAGGGAGACATGGGAAATGAAGTCTCGTGGGGGTTTTGGGGGTTCCCCCCCCCCCCCACAGTTCATTCTTATGCAGGGGGTTGGTTGGAAATGGCTCCTGAAAACCGTGTGACTTCAACTCACCCTGTCTTCCGAGAGGCTTTGTGGGTCCGTAACTCATAGTTGAGCATTTAAAGATCCAGTCCATTGGTATTCATTTAGTCAGAAAATTCGGTAACACTTTAGTATGGGGAACATATACACCATTAATTAGGTGTGTATTAGCATGCAAATTAGCAACATATTGGCTCTTCATTGGTCTTTATTAAGCACTTATTAATGCCGTATACTGCATGGCCTTATTATACAACCAGTAAGCCATTAACTATGAGTTTTCCCTCTATAACCTCAGAAGTATTGCTTATTAGTAGTACCATCTCAATATGCTTTGCTTAGTATGGCCTTTATAAGGTGGTGGTACCACAAGAAGAGTTATTCTCCCTTACTAACACTTAATGAATATGGTCTGTTCTTACATAACAACACACAAAACTACAAGTGTTCATAGTGTTAAATTACTCTAAATTAAGTTTTTGTTATTTAGAATATGTTCCCCATACTAAAGTGACATCTTGATCATTACTAATTCACTAGTAATTAAGTTTTTGTTACTTAGAATATGTTCCCCATACTAAAGTGTTACCGAAAATTCTTATTGTGGAATATTTGTTTATTTACCCCCCCCTTTTTTTCCCCCAATTGTACCTGGCCAATCACCCCAATCTCTGAGCCATTCCGGTCTCTGCTCCACCCCCTCTGCTGATCAGGGGAGGGCTGCAGCCTACCACATGCCTCCTCTAATACATGTGGAGTCGCCAGGCGCTTCTTTTCACCTGGCAGTGAGGAGTTTCACCAGGGGGACGTAGCTCGTGGGAGGATCGCGCTATTCCCCCCAGTTCCCCCTCCCCCGTGAACAGGTGCCCCGACCGACCAGAGGAGTCGCTAGTCCCGCAGACACAGCCAATTGTGTCTGTAGGGACGCTCAACCAAGCCTGAGGTAACACGGGGACTTGAACCGGTGATCCCCGTGTTGGTAGGGAAAGGAGTAGACCGGCAAGCTAGCCGGATGCCCTGTTGTGGAATATTTAAGGGCAGTTCCGCTGGTTTATATGTGGATGTCCAGTGTTGAGGGCACATGTAGTCAATCGAAGCAATAAATTCCTCAGCGAGTGTTATATTGGCCGATAAAGCCGAGTTCTCCTGGTTGTGGAGCTGTGCTGGCGAAGACGTTGAGATTTTCATTGTGAATGATGGAGAAGGACGGGATTAGGAATGAGTATATTAGAGGGACGGTTTGGAGACAAAGCAAGAGAGACAAGATTGAGATGGCTTGGACATGTGTGGAGGAGAGATGCTGGGTATACTGGGAGAAGGATGCTGAACATGGAGCTGCCAGGGAAGAGGAGAAGAGGAAGGCCAAAGAGGAGGTTTATGGATGTGGTGAGGGAGGACATGCAGGTGGCTGGTGTGACAGAGGAAGACGCAGAGGACAGGAAGAGATGGAAATGGATGATCCACTGTGGCGCCCCCTAACGGGAGCAACCGAAAGTAGTAGTAGTAGTAGTAGTAGTAGTAGTAGTAGTAGTAGTAGTAGTAGTAGTAGTGGTGGTGGTAGTAGTCCATGGAGAGAACATTGTTATTCACTGAAACTTTGTCTTTCAAAAATATAAATATTTTGTACTATGCATTTATATTTCATCCTTTTTTGGTCTTTATAATGTTTTTTTAGTAAATACCTGAATTTTAAAAAAGTACATAACAGGTTCTGCTTAATTGTCCTGTTTTCATAACAGGGTAAAATGTGTTTTTTAAAGCTCATTACTTCTCACTTAGAAAACCCACCCCAAAGGCAACAGCTCCCCCATTCTGCCACAAATGGTTTATTTTTAAGCATATGTCACCCTCTCCCGAAAATAACCTGGCTTGCTCTGTGTGGGATGTTCAGTGACCTGTGCATAAGCCAGCAGGTATGATCTTACATGCATCTGACATGGACCTGACGTGTACCTGCAGCCAACTTTGATAGTCGTTACGTGTGAAAATAAACAATTCAAATTTGCATATATAACACCTTTAATTAAAGCAACACATTACAACGTGTTATTTAATTTTCAAATAAATGTTTGGCAGACTGCACATGATTTGACAAGACAAAGTCTAGATCAGACCCAACAAGCTTCAAGGTCAAACTGTCCACAAAGGCTTGCATGCTACATGGTCAGCACTCGCCCGTTGCTTCGTCCACTTCAGCGTGCCCTCTGTACTGGCCACTGGGGGACCGATATTTGACTCAGGTGTACGTCACAGGTGGGCAAGACGATGCAGTTCCCTTTGCCAAGTGTCTCCCCTTGTAGCACCCACTCAGCGAAAAACCGGTAAGCAGCCAGGCGATATTGTCCGCAGAGTGCAAAAGACAGGACAGAAGGTGGTGATTCTGCTTCCGGTGTTGGAAGATGGCGGCGCGAATTCACACTTGCGGCGGCCTCACCCGGTACCGTCCATGCTGTGTCTTTGTCCATGTTTGGCTCTAAGTTTTGTCTTCGTTTGACGGCTGGGAGAGCTGGCGCTGGATCAGCTGAGAGGGCGGGGCAGGCTAAGCTAACAGCTAGCCCATGCAGACCGGCAGTTCCGATAACACCGAGGGCGGTCTGGCGGCGGCCTCAGCTGGCGGTGACTGGTGTTTTTGATGTCGTTGTGAGGAGTGCGGGGAGGTGTGTCGAGGGTGTCTGACTGGGGGAGCTTGGTCTGCTTCGTCCGGTGGGCCCGGGGACCACAGCCCCTGCCTGGAGCTTGGTCTGCTTCGTCCGGTGGGCCCGGGGACCACGGCCCCTGCCTGGAGCTTGGTCTGCTTCGTCCGGTGGGCCCGGGGACCACGGCCCCTGCCTGGAGCTGTGCCCGAGGAGGAAACGCTGAGGGCGGTCTGACAGGACTCGGAAGCAGGGCAGGCTAAGCTAGCTGCTGACCCATGCAGACCAGCAGTTCTGACACTCATCCTGGCTGGCGTTCATTCCTTTGGACAGTGGTTTGTTTCTTTTGTTGTTGTTGTTAGTTTGGAAGTGTGTTCTTGTAGTTTTTGGATGGGTTTTTCTCTTTGTGTCGTACTGCTGTGGTGTTCCTGATTCCTGATTATGCATCAGGAAGCTACAAGTACTGGTCATATACTGTAACGTTAGCAGCTATTGTAAACACAAAACACAGTGGTCACTGTAATTGCAAGTTACCTAAGTGAAGACGACAAATAACATAAGGTTGACGACACACTGGGCAACTTTTTGGCCAAAATGATAGGGCAATGTGTGCCAACAAGACATTTAGTGAGACGGTGGACAATACAATATGGAATTTGTCTGGATAACGAGAGGTTACCATGCAACAGTACAAACCTGTTGAGGAAGCCGCTTCTCCCGCGTTGCCCTGTAATGCCACACTAGCTTATAGCTATTACTCTGTTGGCCAAAACATCGCATTATGTGACACAATACTCACTCAATGGTCATTTGGGCAACACGGTGGCCCAGTGGTTAGCACTGTGGCCTCACAACAAGAAGGTCCTGGGTTCGGACCCCAGGTCCTTTCTGTGTGGAGTTTGCGTGTTCTCCTTGTGTCTGCGGTAGGTTTCCTCCGGTTGCTCCGGTTTCCTCCCACCATCAAAAAGACATGCATGTTAGGGTTAATACTCCTGTCTGTGCCGCTGAGCAAGGCAGTGGAAAGAAGTCCCCGGACGCTGCACTGCGGCCCGCCACTGCTCCTAGCATAGGATGGGTTAAATGCAGGAAAGAGATTTTGTTATATGTACAATGACAAAAAGTGTCTTCTCTTAATATGCTCTCGCATTTCATTAATTGAAATAATTTATTATTGGACTCTACATTAAGAGGGTTGTGTATTTTTGAAACATGTAAAGTGAGAACCAGTGTACAATATAGATGTGTTCCAGTTTGGGGAGTCAAGCTATGGAATGGTCTTCATGATGAGTTGAAATTGTGTAGCTTGATGTTGAGTTTCAAAAAAAATCTTTAAAATGTGAAATAATTAGGGATTACACCTCAGTATAAAGTCTTCTTTTTTTCTTCCTTTTGTAACTCTGATATTCTAGCTTAATTTTAGGATATAGGCAACAATAAGCCTTGGGCTTCAGCCTCCTCCCTTTCCGGTCATTGGTTGATGAGTTTTGTTGTGTGAAATGGGCTGATGTAAATATGTACGATAATGTTTTCTATTTTTCTGTCTGTCGCACATGAACACAAACGTATGACTGAAACAAGTCATTCATTCGTTCATTCATCCATGAGGATTTAGCTCATTCAATTGAGTTGTACAAATGACCCGTGGAGGGCAGCAATACGATTTTGCTGCGTCTGGTCTGCCACAAATTAATCCGAAGAAGAAGAATATTACCCGCTTAAAGTGACCCAGAAATATTTGGCCAAAAATCATTAGAAACAAAAGCTGCGGTTTGTGTACTGCTGCGCTACACGTCTGTGTTGTCTGTGGATGCCGTGTGTTGTGGTATGTATAGTATGTGTACGTTTCTACTGAAGCTGAAAACAAATATCCTCTTGTGTGACGATAAAGTATGTATGTATATCTGTCGATCGTATCGGTCTGTCTGTCTTCTGCCTTTCTTTCTCCATCATCTTAACCGGTTTTCTGTCCGTCGGCTGTGTGGGCTAACTCATCACGTTTCCTCAGTTCTCCATCCATCCATCCATCCATCCATCCATCCACACTGCCTGTCCTGCTCGGGGTCGCGAGACAAACTTTGTATTGAACTGTTTTTCTTCTACTTCTGCTTCTGGTGTTTTAGTTTGTTCTTTGTATTGAACTATTGAACTATTTTTCTTCTTCTTCTGGTGTTTTAGTTTGTTCTTTGTATTGAACTATTGAACTATTTTTCTTCTTCTTCTGGTGTTTTAGTTTGTTCTTTGTATTGAACTTTTGAACTATTTTTCTTCTTCTTCTGGTGTTTTAGTTTGTTCTTTGTATTGAACTATTGAACTATTTTTCTTCTTCTGGTGTTTTAGTTTGTTCTTTGTATTGAACTATTGAACTATTTTTCTTCTTCTGGTGTTTTAGTTTGTTCTTTGTATGGAACTATTTTTCTTCTTCTGGTGTTTTATTTTGTTCTTTGTATTGAACTATTGAACTATTTTTCTTCTTCTGGTGTTTTAGTTTGTTCTTTGTATTGAACTATTGAACTATTTTTCTTCTTCTTCTGGTGTTTTAGTTTGTTCTTTGTATTGAACTATTGAACTATTTTTCTTCTTCTTCTGGTGTTTTAGTTTGTTCTTTGTATTGAACTATTGAACTATTTTTCTTCTTCTGGTGTTTTAGTTTGTTCTTTGTGTTGAACTATTTTTCTTCTGGTGTTTTATTTTGTTCTTTGTATTGAACTATTGAACTATTTTTCTTCTTCTGGTGTTTTAGTTTGTTCTTTGTATTGAACTATTGAACTATTTTTCTTCTTCTGATGTTTTAGTTTGTTCTTTGTATTGAACTATTGAACTATTTTTCTTCTTCTTCTGGTGTTTTAGTTTGTTCTTGTCTCGTTGACTCTGTCAGAGGGTCTGGCTGCTGCCGTGACCTTTAGCTTCTTCTTCAGACAAATTTAAAACAAAGTGACTTTGGGGTTTCGCAGAAGACACGGCGAAAAGAGGAAGAAAACGGGGGCGTCCGGGTAGCATAGCGGTCTATTCCATTGCCTACCAACACGGGGCTCGGCGGTTCGAATCCCCGTGTTACCTCCGGCTTGGTCGGGCGTCCCTACAGACAAAATTGGCCGTCTCTGCGGGTGGGAAGCCGTGTGTGGGTATGTGTCCTGGTCACTGCACTAGCACCTCCTCTGGTCGGTCGGGGTGCCTGTTAGGGGGGGAAGGGGGAATAGCGTGATCCTCCAACGCGCCACGTCCCCCTGGTGAAACTCCTCACTGTCAGGCGAAAAGAAGCGGCCGGGTGACTCCACATGTATGGGAGGAGATATGTGGTAGTCTGCAGCCCTCCCCGGATTGGCAGAAGGGTGGAGCAGAGACTGGGACGGCTCGGGAGAGGGGGGTAATTGGCCAAGTACAATTGGGGAGAAAAATGGGGACCCCCCCCAAAAAAAGAGGAAGGAAGCACGTACACAGGAATGTGTGGCATACTGGTACTGCCGTGTGTGATATGTGATGGACTGGTGACCCGTCGATGGTGTTCCCTGTCTTTCTCCCAGTGCATGCTGGGATATACTCCAGCCCCCCCCCCCCAGCGAACCCTAAAGGTGCAATGTGTTAGTTTATCTGCTTGAAAAAACACTTAAAAAATACAGAAATAAAACATCTGCAATGCGAATATGCTAATCGTAGTATTGCTTTTCTCTAAAAATGTTTTTTATTAAATTAAGCTAAATTAAAATTCTCGGTTTGCACGAAGCCAAATGTAGTTGGCTGCTGAGGCCCACCTTCCCATGTGGCTGCTGCTGCTGTGTTTGAATTCATACGAAAAAGTAGTTTATTCACGTGCGCTATTAGTATACTTACTTTAAAGTAAAAATCGGTGAGTATACGTTCAGTTTACTTTTTAAGTACTTAGAGATATACTACTCAAAATTATACTCGAGTATACTTACAAGCATACGACGAGTACATATACTTGAACTTAATAAAGTAAACTTCAAGTATACTATTATTTTTTAAAACATTAGAAAATGTATGAGAAACATTTTTTTCCCGAAAAGCAGCGCTTTGATTAGTATTTTTACTTGATTCCCGTGGCTGTGTTGTTTCTATCTGGTTGTTTGCTTGTGTAGATGAACGTGCATGTTGTGAGTCTTGCAGGCGGTGCTGTAGGAAGTAGCGTGGCAGGAACACAACCACAACACAACCACAAGCCACTGTTGGAAATGACAGTAATTTGTAAGCTGACCAGTGTAATTGGGTACGGCGTGGTGTGAGCTTGGTCTGAACCAAGGAGGGGTTTCGATTGTGGATTTGTCCCTCGTTAATTACGTTGACGTGTAAATGACGAGCTGTGCCCAGTAGGAAGAAAACCGTGGACGACTGTGAAAATGGAAACCAGCTGTGACTACATGAACACTGAGGAGAAAAATTCTGAACTGTTCCTTTAATTGGTGTAGGAAGGGAAAACTGATTGAATTTATCAACACAAACAAGTAATTCCTCAACATCGTTTGGAATAAAACGTGTTTGGCACATTGAATCTTTTTTTCTCTTTGGCGTTGTTCATGAAAACAGACGTAGCAGCTACTTCAGGATAGACAAGAGGCTGGTGTGAAATGGTTTCCGCCGTGCCGCAATTATCATGCTGGTATTCATTCAGCCTACAAGGACTTTAATGACTCATCGATGCTATCGACTCGCAGACCGCAGCTGCTAATACTAATTAATGTCAGTCGATAGGCGCCGACCTGTTGGAGTCAATATCCGAGTCAAGAGTTCAGAGTCGGATTGCATTGATGGGTTTTATTTCCGGGCTCATTATGTGTGATCTGGACCCGGACACCCTTCAGATTCACAACCGGGGTTATTTATCAAGTAAACCACATACTGGGCTGGAAGGCCAGGCGGACAACACCTTGCTAACATGCTCCTCTCTGTGTGTGTGTGTGTGTGTGTGTGTGTGTGTGTGTGTGTGTTCTGTGTTCTAGGTGTTTGCGGTTGTTGCGGGCCCCTGAGGCCCCGATACAAGCGCCTGGTGGACAACATCTTTCCTGAGGACCCTAAAGTAAGCAGATCTCTGTGGGGTTCATCCTCATCATCCTCAGTCCTGTTAGTCGGGAGTCGAGTCTCTTCGTCACGCTTCCTAATAAGTGGTGCTTAATAAATGAGAAGTAGGATAGATAAGCTCTTACAGCACACTTTTTAATATCAGCAGACGAGTTGAAAATCGAAAATCGAGCCAAGAAAAATGGACGCCGAAAATGAAAATGGAGAATAAAAATTAAAGAATTTTTTTTAAATGAAAAAAAAGAAATTGAAAATGGAGCCAAGCACTATGAAATAAAATGATAAACTATACATTTAGTTTTAAATATATATATGTATATATATATATGTGTGTGTGTGTGTGTGTGTATATACACATATCTATTATCCAGACTGCTTATCCGAATTAGGGTCACGGGATGCTGGAGCCTATCCCAGCAGTCATTGGGCAGAAGGTGGGGAGACACCCTGGACAGGCTGCCAGTCCACCACAGGGCTGAGACACACACACACACACACACACACATTCACACCTAGGGACAATTTAGTACAGCTGATTCACCTGACCTACATGTCTTGGACTGTGGGAGGAAACTGGAGCACCTGGAGGAAACCCACACAGAGGACGACCCGGGATGACCCCCCAAGGTTGGACTACCCCGGGATTCGAACCCAGGATCTTCTTGCTGTGAGGCAACTGCGCTAACCACTGCACCATCATGCTGCCCTGTGTGGTTCAGTGTAGGGATATTAGGTCACAGAAAGGTGAATCAGTTCATCTGGACACAACATCCAACGTCCATATATATATATATAAATTGTGGATTAGCAAGGACATAGTGAGGGCATCTACGAAGAGGATGAAGAGTGGAAAGGCGGTTGGTCCAGATGACATACCTGTGGAGGCTTGGAGATGTTTAGGAGAGATGGCAGTGGGGTTTTTAACTAGATTGTTTAACACAATCTTGGAAAGTGAGAGGATGCCTGAGGAGTGGAGAAGAAGCATACTGGTACCGATTTTCAAGAACAAGGGTGATGTGCAGAACTGCAACAACTACAGAGGTATAAAGTTGATCAGCCACAGCATGAAGATATGGGAAAGAGTAATAGAAGCTAGGTTAAGAGGAGGAGAGGTGATGATCAGCAGCAGCAGTATGGTTTCATGCCATGAAAGAGCACCACAGATGTGGTGTTTGCTTTGACAATGTTGATGGAGAAGTATAGAGGAGGCCAGAAGGAGGTACATTGTGTCTGTGGATTTAGAGAAAGCATATGACAGGGTGCCGAGAGAGGAGGTGTGGTATTGTATGAGGAAGTCAGGAGTGGCAGAGAAGTGTGTAGGAGTGGTGCAGGATATGTATGAGGGAAGTGTGACAGTGGTGAGGTGGGTGGTTGGAAAGACAGATGGGTTCAGGGTGGAGGTGGGATTACATCAAGGATCGGCTCTGAGTCCTTTCTTGTTTGCAATGATGATGGACAGGTTGATGGACGAGATCAGGCAGGAGTCTCCATGGACTATGATGTTTGCAGATGACATTGTGATCTGTAGCGAGAGTAGGGTGCAGGTGGAGGAGAGCCTGGAGAGGTGGAGGTATGCACTGGAGAGAAGAGGAATGAAAGTCAGTAGGAGCAAGACAGAATACCTATGTGTGAATGAGAGGGAGGACAGTGGAATGGTGAGGATGCAAAGAGTGGAGGTGATGAAGGCATATGAGTTTAAATACTTGGGGTCAACTGTCCAAAGTAACGGGGAGTGCAGAAGAGAGGTGAAGAAGAGAGTGCAGGCAGGGTGGAGTGGGTGGAGAAGAGAGTCAGGAGTGATTTGTGACAGAAGGGTACCAGCAAGAGTTAAAGGGAAGGTTTACAAGATGGTAGTGAGACCAGCTATGTTGTATGGTCTGGAGACAGTGGCAATGATGAAAAGACAGGAGGAGGAGTTGGAGGTGGCAGAGATGAAGATGATGAGATTTTCATTGGGAGTGATGAAGAAGGACAGGATTAGGAAAGAGTATATTAGAGGGACAGCTCAGGTTGGACAGTTTGGAGACAAAGCAAGAGAGACAAGATTGAGATGGTTTGGACATGTGTGGAGGAGAGATGCTGGGTATATTGGGAGAAGGATGCTGAATATGGAGGAGGAAGAGGAGAAGAGGAAGGCCAAAGAGGAGGTTTATGGATGTGGTGAGGGAGGACATGCAGGTGGCTGGTGAGACAGAGGAAGATGCAGAGGACAGGAAGAGATGGAAACGGATGATCTGCTGTAGCTCCCCCTAATGGCAGCAGCTGAAAGTAGTAGTAGTAGTAGTAGTTAGCTAATAAGGTTACATTAGTTCTTAGCTTTAATCTACAAGTTAAACTGAGAAAAAACGAAATATAGCAGAGGCAAAAAACTGATGAGAGCCAATCTGAGCAGAGCTGTTTTCTAAAGATGGAAGATGGCTGCGCGAATTCATCTGAACAAAGTGTCATCTGCTGGATTATTGAGTTTAAAGACAGACCAACCGGGTGGATAATGCAAATGTCGCGACCAGGACGCCTCTAAAGGAGGATGGATGTTGACATGGCTGTCTGAAAGCGACTGTGTTTAGTCTGTCTTTCACCCAGACCCTGTTATTACCGCGATGCCTCGGCTTTCGGGGGCAACAGAGTGACTCCGGCGTCACGAAGAAGCCGCAGAACCGAAATGATTGGACTGCTGTAGTTTGACAGAAAGGCCTTTAGGTTCGCTAGATCCTGTTCTTGAATGTGATAACCCAGAGAACAACTTCTTCCTCTTAACCTCCCGCTTCATTAGAAAGCTGAACGGGAGCGTAGAGGAATGGCGTCCACAGAGGAAGATTTCTGTTCTCTACCACCCACCCCCGTCTCCATCTCAAGGGCCTTTACTGTAAGCAAACCGGTGCACCAAATGTTGGAGAGCTTGTGGACTTCATTATCAGAGCAGAGGCCGGGATGGCTCGGAAGAGTGGGGTAATTGGCCAAGTACAATTGGGGAGAAAAAAAGCGGGGGAAAAAATGAGTGAGAAATGACTTGTAGGTTGTTTGCTGTTGCAGCATCAGTGTGAAACTGGAATATTGTTTGAATCCAAACTGTCTCCTCCTCTTTACCCAGGATGGTCTCAGTAAATCAGACATGGAGAAGCTGACCTTCTACGCCGTGTCTGCCCCAGAGAAACTGGACAGGATCGGCGCTTACCTGGCAGAGAGGCTGAGCAGGGACGTGGTGCGACACCGCTATGGGTAGGACCATCATGACCTCTGACCCTGACCTTGATAGATTCCTCCCTGAGCCTCAAAAAATCTGATATTAGAAATACAAAACGGAATTTCTATATCAGTGATTCCAAGGATATACCTATAAAACTTCTACAAGTTTGTACCACAATGCATACTAACAGTACTAACATAGTACCACAGTACATATTGATACACATGGTACACAGACAACAGTACCTCTAACAGTACTAACATAGTACCACAGTACATACTGGTACACATGGTACACAGACAACAGTACCTCTAACAGTACTAACATAGTACCATAGTACATACTGGTACACATGGTACACAGACAACAGTGCCTCTAACTGACTAACATAGTACCATAGTACATACTGATACACATGGTACACAGGCAACAGTACCTGTAACAGTACTAACGTAGTACATACTGGTACACATGGTACACAGACAACAGTACCTCTAACAGTACTAACATAGTACCACAGTACATACTGGTACACATGGTACACAGACAACAGTGCCTCTAACTGACTAACATAGTACCATAGTACATACTGATACACATGGTACACAGGCAATAGTACCTGTAACAGTACTAACATAGTACCACAGTACATACTGGTACACATGGTACACAGACAACAGTACAGCACTTAAGACTCTTCATTTGTGGATTTGGGCTGCATCTTAATTTGTTAAGCGTATAAAACTTTGGGGAAAAAGCCTCGTTTTCAGACTCTTTAACAAGGTTATTGTGACAGTAAATGTCCTTTCTATTGGAGTTACCCAGATCCGTTTAGTTCTCCGGCCTATGATCTAATACTGCAGTGAAAAAATGCCTCCTGGATGGTAATTATACGGCATCAGAGGACCAGAAATAGAAGCCTCCCTTAGGTAATCCGTTAAAAAAAGACGAGCAGTGCCATATCAATCCTGGAATTATCACCAACAGAACTGTCTCTAACTGGCTGTGATTTATTTTTTGTCCCCTCCCCCCCCTTTCTGTTACTTCCCTCGAGCTGAAAGAGAAACTGCAAGAAAAACATGCACAGAGAGAGAGAGCGAGAGAGAGAGGCGACAGTGAGCAAAGGCATTCGTTGCCTCTCGCGCACCATCTGTAATCATCCATGTGTTGGTACCAAACAGCTTGGCAGCGCCTCAAACCCGTGTGCCCTCTAAAGAGGCGCTCAGTCCGCTGGGTTGGCGGCGGGCCGCGTTGGTTATGTCATTCACTCTCGAGGCTGTTTGTGTGTTTTTTGACAAGATCACCCATAGACGTTCAGTGGTGGAGAGGAGGGGCGCTGTTGCGTGTTAAGCTCCATATCGCAGAGTTCAAAAGTACCACGTGTACACCTGAAGAAATACTCCCTGTAGTTCAGATAAGACAGGAAATGTTCGGGGTGTTTTGGATTATGTTTATCCGGGGAAAGGTTTCACAGAGTGCTTTCTTTTTGGGGGGGGGTTGTCCCCCTTTTCCCCCCCAATTGTACCCAGCCAGTTACCCCACTTTTCCAAGCGGTCCTCTGCCGATCCGGAGAGGGCTGCAGACTACCACATGCCTCCTCCGATACATGTTGAGTCACCAGCCGCTTCTTTTCACCTGGCAGTGAGGAGTTTCACCGGGGGGACATAGCGCGTGGGAAGATCATGCTATTCCTCCCAGTTCCCCTGAACAGGCGCCCCGACCGACCAGAGGAGGCGCTAGTGCAGCGACCAGGACACATACCCACATCCGGCTTCTCACCCGCAGACACGGTCAATTGTGTCTAGAGACGCCCAACCGAGCCGGAGATTCAAACGGGGATCCGAACCGGAGATCCCGGTGTTGGTAGGCAACGGAATAGACTGCCACACCACCCACCCGGATGCCCCCTTTGGATTATTTTATTTGTTTTTATGGTTTGCCTAGTTTATGGATTTTTACCCAGTCATCGACTACTGCACTGACTCCCTGTACTCCTGGTGAGAACCATGAGGACTCAACCCTCAGGTGATGGATCTAATGGCTATTATTACTAATACTTTCGGCTTCTCCCGTTACGGGTCGCCGCAGCGGATCGTCCCTTTCCATCTCTTCCCATCCTCTGCATCTTCCTCTTTCATTCCAGCCACCTGCATGAGCCGATGGAGCTAATGGCTAATCGATGTTAACTTTAATTTCTGTGACCATCTATCAACCGGTTTAATATTACTATGCTTTGCAACAATTGCCTAAAAACAATAAGTGACATTACCAACCTCAAGGCTGATATCCGACGGCTCTCAGATGGACTGTGAAAAAGGACTCTTTTTCTCTGATTTTATTGACACCGCAGCTTCACAGTCCAAAATGATTTCAGTCATGACCTTAGCCTTCTCCGACACCATCCTCTGGGACCCATTATCTCATTGCTGGCCCTCCTCCTGCTCCACTCCCAGCTCACAAACTACCTGGTCAGAGGTGGTAGTCAAACCTGTGCAAGACGGAATGACCCCGAGCTGCTTCGCCTCCACCTATAAACCTCTCACGTCGTTTTACCATACTGCTGGGTGATGCCTTGGCTCACCCTGTTGATGCTCCCATGGGCGATGCTATTCATGTGACCAATGTTGCCCCTTCCCATGTGGAACCGGTCCCTGCTCCAGCTGGGACTACCCCTTCTACAACGGCTGCTGCGGTGGCTGACCCATCTCCTACTGCCACTGCCATAGCGGCTCCTCCTGCATGCATTCCCTTGCACCATCCTCCCTGGCATTCAAGCAGGTTGGTCACTCCCAGTTCCAATGCCACTTCCTCAGGCCAACAACATTCATCCCCTCCCAAGACTCGATCAGTCACTCAGTCCCCGCTCCCCCCATTATCTTGATCATCGTGGACTCCATAGTCCAAAACATTCGTTTGTAAATGCGGTCATGCGCTGCTTTCCTGGAGCCACTGTCCCTGACATCCTAAAGAAGCTCCCAGTGCTCCATTAATTTCCCCACAATAATGAAAGTAAGTCCGAGCTGACAAAAGGCGATTTTACCTATCTTTTTTTTAATCCCTTCAACAGTCGTTCAAAACCTGCATTTATTTCTAGCCCAGTTCCTGTCTACACAGACTACCTTCAACAATATAAAGACGTTCTCATTACAGCCCAGTTCACCTACTACTCACACCTCATACACTCTGGCTCCACCAACCCCAAGGCTCTCTTTTCCACAATACTTGTATACCACAATACTTCCCAGTCATAATTCCTCTAATTCCTTCACAGTTAACTAGTGCAACTCTTTCCTTTAATTTTTCCAAACTAAAATTGACACCATCTACAGCAATCTGACCCCCCCCCCACCCCCACCCAATGGAGCTGTCCAACTTTTTGGTAGGAAGCTCCATTTGTGTTATGGATCCCATTCCATCCAGTCTTGTTAAGGACTGTCTTCCAGCTCTGTCCTCACTCATCACAGAAATCATTAACTCTCCACTGCACTGGTTTAGTCTCCCATACACTTAAACTGGTCTAGAACCGGATATCACCAACAGACTGAAAGTTGCCCACACTGCCTTTGGACGACTTTCTCACTGTGTTTTCTATAATTGTGATCTCAAGACATCAACCAAACTCATGGTTTACCGTGCAGTGGTTCTTTCAACCCTCCTGTACGGCTGTGAAGCCTGGACCCTCTACAACAGGGATAGGCAGCATGGTCCAGAAAGGTCCGGCGTGGGTGCAGGTGTTTGTTCCAACCAAGGAGTTACACACCTGAGTCTACAAATCAAGGTCCTTAGCAAAGACTATTGGTTGACTAATAGAATCAGGTGTGTAACTGCTTGGTTGGAACAAGACTATTGGTTGATCTATAGAATCAGGTGTGTAACTGCTTGGTTGGAACAAAGACCTGCACTAACCCCACACCTTTCTGGACCATGTTGCCTATCCTTGCTCTACAAGTACCAAATCCATAAACTAGAATGCTTCCAACAGCAAAAACTGAGAAGTATTCTGTGAATTTCCTGGCAAGAACGGGTCATCAACAATCAAGTTCTCGAAAGAGCCGATCTCCTTTCCATCGAGATGACAATTGAACATCACCAGCTGCGGTGGCTTGGCCACATCCAGAGGATGCCAAATGACAGACTCCCGAAACAAATCCTATACTCTGAACTGACTGAAGGTCAAAGAAAAAGAGGAGCTCCCAGAAAACGGTACAAGGACTATATCAAGGGAACGCTGATCACTTTCAACGTTGACCCTCAGAACTGGGGAAAAAGTAGCGGAAAATCGAAAATACTGGAGAGCTGCCTGCCTGGCTGGTTCCATCAAGGCTGAAACTGACAAACGAACGCATGTGGAAGAAAAGCGCCGCCGGCAAAAAATCCGCCAAGAACAGAGAGCCGCAGGAACGGGTCCACCCCCTACTATCCCCTGTCCACGCTGTTCCCGTCTCTTCTGTTTTCACCTTGGACTGTCAAGCCATCTTCGTTTCAAGCACACCATAATCTCTTGGAATGGATCCTCGGACACGAGAGATGCCAGCGACAACGGCGACTGAAACTAGCTGCTCTCAACCCAACCTAAAAAAAAAAAAAAAAAAAAAACCTATTATTATTATATCATACTACTATGATATGATTACTAAGTAGCAAATATACTAATACTATCATATCATATGATATGATTACTAAGTAGGAAATATACTAATACTATCATATCATATGATTACTAAGTAGCAAATGTACTGATATGTACTATGTACTCCATGGTGGCAAATACCCTCTGCTTCTCACCAAGTGGTTCTTTGCCTCAGCTTTATGCGTTAAAATCTTTCAACACACATCTTGTCGTGGATTTTCCCCTACAGGTTGCCTGGCTCTATTTCTGTCTGCTGTGCTGCCTCCTCTTAATCGGTCTGTCTCTCTGTCTCTTCACAGCTACGTGGTCATAGCGATGGAGGCGTTGGACCAGCTGCTCATGGCCTGTCATTCTCAGAGCATAAAGCCTTTCGTGGAGAGTTTCCTTCACATGGTGGCCAAGCTGCTGGAGTCCAGAGAGCCGGACCTGCAGGTCCTGGGGACTAACTCGGTAAGAGTTCACCTGGCTACCAACATACAGCTAGCTAAGGCCTGCTGGTTTTCATGACGAGCTGTTAGATAAACCTCATCAATCCACATAGGGAAAATCAGGTATGCAGCAGGAAGCAGAAAAAAGAAAAGGTTCAAAAGACGAGGAGAACGAGGGAGTGGACGTAAAACCCAGGCCAGATTCATTACCACCAGTAGTAAAACCCAGTCCATATTCATTATCACCAGTAGTAAAGGCAACATGAAAGATGATTAATCTAAAAGAACAAGGACAAGAAATAATCAGAAACACTTTGTCATTTCATTTCTATGCACTTGCACACATGAAATGAAACAAAACGTGGTTTCCCCCAGCCCACAGCAGTGCAACACGAAGACAAAAACAATCCAGAAACTACAAGAACACACATATCTAAACTAAACAAAAATCACTGTCCAGGAGAACGAACGCCAGCCAGGATGGCTTTCGGAACTGCTGGTCTGCATGGGCTAGCAGTTAGCTTAGCCTGCCCCGCTTCCGCATCCTGTCAGACCGCCCTCGGTGTTTCCTCTTCGGGTGCAGCTCCAGGCAGAGCCGTGGTCCTTGGGCCCACAGGACACAGCAGACCAAGCTCCCCCTGCTGATCCAACGCCAGCTCTCCCAGGCAGACACCTTCGACACACCTCCCCGCACTCCACACTACGACACTAAAACCACATTCAAGGCTACATGAGGCCGCTGCCAGACCGCCCTCAGTGTTCTCGGAACTGCCGGTCTGCATGGGCTAGCAGTTAGCTTAGCCTGCCCTGCGTCCGCGTCCTGTCAGACCGCCCTCGGTGTTTCTTCCTCGGGCTCAGCTCCACACAGGTCCGTGGTCCCTGGACCCACAGAATGCAGCAGACCAAGCTCTCCCAGCTGATCCTGGTCCAGCTCTCCAAGCCATCAAATGAAGACACTGTTAGATGCAGATGCGGACAAAGACACTGCGTGGACGGTACTGGGTGAGGCCGCCGCAGATGTGAATTTGTCCCACCATCTCCCCACACCGGTACTGGGTGAGGCCGCTGCGAACGTGAAAATAACCCAACATAAATAGAAGAATGAGACAGACTTCGTGTACAGAAAAATAAATAAATAAAGAGGAATAAACTGATGAGATACAGTCGAGGTCTGATGATCAAAAAGCATCACCGTTGGGAAAACGGAAACTGCAAAATCCCGTTTTGCCAGGAGACGTTTGTTGTTCGGTACGTTGTTCCACATCAAATTCCACGTCTTGTGCATGGAAGCAGAAAGTAGCTGGAATGATATCGTGCTGAAGAGATGTTGTTGTGAATAACTCTTTTTCTGGAAAGTCCTGTGTCCAGTATGAGTGTTAATGTATTGTTGTGCTCAGGACAACAAGTGATGGTAAACTGAGAGCATAGGCCGGGGTTAAAAGGCTCATACAGCACAGAACCACAGACCTTTCTCTTGAAACAGACAAACAAACCAACACAAACTAGTGTTCTGCTTCCGACAGACAGCAGGAGACAGAGGCGTTTCGCCTGAGACGAGACTAAATTAACCAAGCTCGACACGTGCCAAAATATCCTTGTTTATTCAGTGACTGAGCTGGCAAACACACATGCAGACACACACACACACACACACACACACACACACACACACACACACACACACACACACACACACACACACACACACACAGTGCATGTGGCAGTCCTGCAGGAAGAAGGGAGAAGATCAGACTGGAAAAGAAGAAGGTGAAGAAATGGTTGAGACGTAGTATTTTATTTGATGTTCGTTTTTGTTTTTTTTTTAAATACAGACACTTTTGCTTTGCTGTAGTATTCTTATGGCCATTTACTAGTGTTATATAAATGTATGTACCAAAGTCTGGGTCATTATTTTACACGTGTAAATGGACAGGAACACATAGACCTGCTCACAACTTGTATCACAGTACATAATAATAATAATAATGATAATAATAATAATGCGGGGAATGAAAACCACAGCAATACCAGCAGTGATAGGAGCCCTGGGACTTGTAAAAAAAGGGATGGAGAAATACACCCGACGGATCCCGCCGGGTAACATCAGAATACAAGACATACAGAAGATGGCTCTTCTTGGAACATCTGGTATCCTAAGAAAGGCACTATCCATCAAATAGACTCCTACGTCATTCTAACCCGAGGCCCAAGGAATGGACCCGCCCACTTATTATGTTGCATCATGGCATGGAGTTTAAGGACATTTGTATAATAATAATAATAATAATGACAATAGATATTACACTTATGTTTACATTTATGCATACATTATATGTTGATTGTGCTGAAAATGTGTCTATTTGTATTTATTTTATTTTTCTATTTTGTACCACTGGGGAGTTGCACGTATTTCATTGTACAGTTGTGAAACGACAAATAAAGCCATTCATCCATTCATTCATAATACAAGGACAACAGTACCTCTGACAGTACTAACATAGTACCACGGTACATACTGGTACACAGACAACAGTACCGCTAACAGTACTAACAGTACCACAGTACATACTGATACACATGGTACACAGACAACAGTACCTCTAACAGTACTAACAGTACCACAGTACATAAAGATACACATGGTACACAGACAACAGTACCTCTAACAGTACTAACAGTACCACAGTACATACTGATACATATGGTACACAGACAACAGTACCTCTAACAGTACTAACATAATACCACAGTACATGCTGGTACACATGGTACACAGACATGAGTACCTCTAACAGTACTAGCATAGTACCACAGTACTGATAAACATGGTACACAGACAACAGTACCTCTAACATTACTACAGTACATACTGATACACATGGTACACAGAAAACAGTACCACTAGCAGTACCACAGTACATACTGATACACATGGTACACAGACAGCAGTACTTCTAACAGTACTCACATAGTATCACAGTACATACTGATACACATGGTACATAGACAACAGTACCGCTAACATTACTAACATAATACCATAGTACATACTGGTACACATGGTAAACAGAAAACAGGACCTCTAACAGTAATAACATAGTACCACAGTACATACTGGTACACATGGTGCACAGACAACAGTACTAACATGGTACTACAGTACATACTGATACACATGGTACACAGACAACAGTACCTCTAACAGTACTAACATAGTACTACAGTACATACTGGTACACATGGTACACAGATAACAGTACCTCTAACACTACTAACATAGTACCACAGTACATACTGATACACATGGTATAGTATTACTGAGAGGGCCAGTATATGACATATATAATCTGAGGATTATATATGTCATATACTGACTTATATCGTGACTTATATATATATATATATATATATATATATATATATATATATATATATATATATATATATATAAGTCACGATTCACTTTACTGCCTAATTCACTTGTATATGGGCAGTGGGAGCTGCTGCTTAATGTGTTCTGGGAAATATGTCAGCCCTGCCTAATTATCATTTGTGGGTTTTAGCCGCGAGCAAATGTCGTCCCTCCTCCTTCAGAGAGTTTTGAAGGTGAATTCATTTCTTCCCCCTTTTTTATTTATTTTTTTCCTCTTAATGCTTCCTGATTCCGGGGTTGTTTTCCTGCCCCTGCTGGCTGTGTGTCTGGGCAGGAAGGGTAGTTGGTATGTGAAAACCCATGCATTATTTATCTGTGGTATTTAAACCCTATCGGACTGGAAGGGTGGGTTGGGTGAGGCGGTGCTGAGCCCGATTGGTTTGGGAATTTGCTGGGTTATTGGGAGATGTGGGGGCTCTTTTAGGTGAGAGCCGTATTAGTTAAATTTCCCATGTGGCACCAGCTACGCAGCCGAGTCATGGCGTTTTGATTTTGGCTCGAGCTTTAAACAACATGGCAGCCGGGGAAAGTTCTAATATGGCAGCCGGGGAAAAGTTCTAACATGGCAGCCGGGGAAAAGTTCTAACATGGCAGCGAGGGGAAAAGTTCTAACATGGCAGCCGGGGAAAAGTTCTAACATGGCAGCCGGTGAAAAGTTCTAACATGGCAGCTGGTGAAAAGTTCTAACATGGCAGCTGGGGAAAAGTTCTAACATGGCATCGGGGAAAAGTTTTAACATGGCAGCTGGGGTTACAGCCGGGGAGAAGTTCTAACATGGCAGCCGGGGAAAAGTTTTAACATGGCAGCTGAGGTTACAGCCGGGGAAAAGTTCTAACATGGCAGCCGGGGAAAAGTTTTAACATGGCAGCCGGTGAAAAGTTCTAACACGGCAGCCGGGGAAAAGTTTTAACATGGCAGCCAGTGAAAAGTTCTAACATGGCAGCCAGGGGAAAAGTTTTAACATGGCAGCCGGTGAAAAGTTCTAACACGGCAGCCGGGGAAAAGTTTTAACATGGCAGCCAATGAAAAGTTCTAACATGGCAGCCAGGGGAAAAGTTCTAACATGGCAGCCGGGGAAAAGTTCTAACATGGCAGCTGGTGAAAATTTCTAACATGGCAGCCAGGGGAAAAGTTCTAACACGGCAGCCGGGGAAAAGTTTTAACATGGCAGCCGGTGAAAAGTTCTAACACGGCAGCCGGGGAAAAGTTTTAACATGGCAGCCGGGGAAAAGTTCTAACATGGCAGCCGGTGAAAAGTTCTAACATGGCAGCTGGGGAAAAGTTCTAACATGGCATCGGGGAAAAGTTTTAACATGGCAGCTGGGGTTACAGCCAGGGAGAAGTTCTAACATGGCAGCCGGGGAAAAGTTTTAACATGGCAGCTGGGGTTACAGCCGGGGAAAAGTTCTAACATGGCAGCCGGGGAAAAGTTTTAACATGGCGTTTTAATATGGCAGCTGCGGAAAAGTTCTAACATGGCAGCCGGGGAAAAGTTCTAACATGGCAGCCGGGGAAAAGTTTTAACATGGCGTTTTAATATGGCAGCTGGGGAAAAGTTCTAACATGGCAGCCGGTGAAAATTTCTAACATGGCAGCTGGGGAAAAGTTCTAACATGGCAGCCGGGGAAAAGTTCTAACATGGCAGCCGGGGAAAAGTTTTAACATGGCGTTTTAATATGGCAGCTAGGGAAAAGTTCTAACATGGCAGCCGGTGAAAAGTTCTAACATGGCAGCTGGGGAAAAGTTCTAACATGGCACCCAGGGAAAAGTTCTAACATGGCAGCCGGTGAAAAGTTCTAACATGGCAGCTGGGGAAAAGTTCTAACATGGCATCGGGGAAAAGTTTTAACATGGCGTTTTAATATGGCAGCTGGGGAAAAGTTCTAACATGGCCGCCGGGGAAAAGTTCTAACATGGCCGCTGGGGAAAAGTTCTAACATGGCCGCCAGAGAAAAGGGCAACAGCTGCTATGGTTTTGTCACATAATTATCGGTTTATTGAGGTTTGTTTGAGAGCTTTACGTTTTGTTATTTTTATTTTTTTATTATTATTAATTTTTTGGATTTCCCGCCCTATTACTCTCCAGTTGTACCTGGCCAATCACGCCACTCTTCTGAGCCGTCCCGGTCACTTCTCCACCCCCTCTGCTGATCCGGGGAGGGCTGCAGACTACCACATGCCTCCTCCAATACATGTGGAGTCACCAGCCACTTCTTTTCACCTGACAGTGAGGAGTTTCCCCAGGAGGACGTAGCGCGTGGGAGGATCACGCTATTCCCCCCAGTTAGTTCCCCTCCCCCCCCGAACAGGTGCCACAACCGACCAGAGGAGGCGTTAGTGTAGGGACCAGGACACATACCAACATCCGGCTTCCCACCCACAGACACGGCCAATTATGTCTGTAGGGACACCCGACCAAGCCAGAGGTAACCAGGGGATTCGAACTGGCGATCCCTGTGTTGGTAGGCAACGGAATAGACCACCACGCTACCTGGACGCCCCCAGAGCTTTACATTTTGAACAAGAACACACACACACACACACACACAAAACACAAATAACAGCAGTCGTGTCACAAGTCTGTTTCAGATGCTTCAGATGGTTTTCCACCGAACTGTGAAAACTGTCGCTAATTATACATGTTACCGTGGGCAAACATCTGTACATGCACATACATTTACATTTGCATATGTCAGGGAGAAGAGTTTGTTCCAGTCACAGTAAGCGTCTTCCATCTTAATCTCCACAGGTTTCTGCGTATATCTGGTCTGCCAGATATACGCAGGTCCTGGTTGATCCTCGTCTACAAGCCAAAGAACTGCTCTTCCACTTCCATATCACTTCCAAAACCAGTCTTTATATACTTACTTTATATAGTTACCCAGTCAGATGCAGCGGCATCGATGCCTCTGGTTTCTGTTACCTCCAGGAGTGGATGTGTCTGTAATTCAGTGTCTGAAAGTTCCCATGTTGTTATTCTGAATAATTCAGTAGTTCTTGGTCAGTCGTTCTGTATTGATCCATCGTGGTTAATTCCGAGTGTGGTTTTGCTGGTACTCGGTTTTTGTGGATGAAGCAAAACATTTCTACAACTGGATGTTCCACAGTACACACTAATACACAGACAGCAGTACTAACATAGTACCACAGTATATACTTATACACATGGTACACAGACATGGACAGTTTTTCCATTACAGTTTTAAGTACAGGGAATCGAATCCTAACCATGTCAGTGTTAGCTTAGTGACGTCAGTGTTAGCTTAGTGATGTCAGTGTTAGCTTAGTAATGTCAGTGTTAGCTTAGTGATGTCAGTGTTAGCTTAGTGATGTCAGTGTTAGCTTAGTGATGTCAGTGTTAGCTTAGTTATGTCAGTGTTAGTGATGTCAGTGTTAGCTTAGTGATGTCAGTGTTAGCTTAGTTATGTCAGTGTTAGCTTAGTTATGTCAGTGTTAGTGATGTCAGTGTTAGCTTAGTTATGTCAGTGTTAGCTTAGTAATGTCAGTGTTAGCGCCTTGCTAACACTGACATAACTAAGCTCCATAGTAACTCTTGACCATAATGAAGAGCATTCAAATCTGAACCCTTTTCATTTATAGTCCTTGTATAGAGCATGTCAGTTGCTGCACGGGTTAGGGATTATTATTATTATTGATAATTAATTTTCATTATTTCAGAAAACTAACTGTAACTCAACAAATGTGTGTTAGGTTATCTAAAATATTCACTCTAGTCCTCTATTTAACCAGTTCCACAAACAGCTGTTTCAGTTTGGTCAATAACAGAATGGAGGCTGGGTTAGGCTAGGGGGTCATACAGGATGTGGAAGGGCTGTCCAGACGTTTTAGTATTCCGAGTGATGTAATTGTTCAGTCTCTGAACTCTCCTTTCAGGTGGTCTGTGTGCCACGGGGCAACGTTACAGCCCTCTCAAATGGCACTTAGACTGCTGATATCAACACAGGAGGAGGGGTTGATCTGGTTTCATTAAAATACCTCCTCACTCACCCCTTCTGAGTGATTTCCACTATTCCCCCAGTTATTTACTGTCTGAAACGCATGACTACATCCACTCTGTTGGAGAGCCGGGGTCTTTTTTAAAATGATGTTATTCTTTAAACGAGCTTTACAACGTGGCCTGAGGGAACCAAGACCAGCCGATTCATGTTGTACCCCATGTGTCTGGTTGTGTAAGAGTGTAGCAGCAGAGCATCTCACCGCAAGACCTTCCCGAGACACAAGACCGATTGCTTTCTTTTTTTAGGTGTCCATGTTGTCCATTACATCCTGGCTTAAAAATATAATTAACCCCCTTTTATTGACTTAATTAGTTTTTCTTTCTCTCCAAAAGGAATTCGTGATATTTTTCTTGGGGGATATTTTCATTTAAGACTTAATCAAACTACAAAAACAGTTCCCAAACATCATCACCATATACATACCTCATCCTCCTGCTTATATTTACCATTATGTAATAAAGACCTAGTCATCAGCCAAGATTCAGTTCCATTAGCTAAGATCTGGTCTCAGCCCTGGATCCTTTGCTTATATTTACCAGCGTGTAATAAAGACCCAGTGATTAGCTAAGATTCAGTTCCATTACGTAAGATCTGGTCTCATACCTGGATCCTTTGCTTATATTTACCAGCGTGTAATAAAGATCTAGTGATTAGCTAAGATTCAGTTCCATTACGTAAGATCTGGTCTCATACCTGGATCCTTTGCTTATATTTACCTGCGTGTAATAAAGACCTAGTGATTAGCTAAGATTCAGTTCCATTACCTAAGATCTGGTCTCAGCCCTGGATCCTTTGCTATATTTACCAGCGTGTAATAAAGACCTAGTGATTAGCTAAGATTCAGTTCCATTACGTAAGATCTGGTCTCATACCTGGATCCTTTGCTTATATTTACCTGCGTGTAATAAAGACCTAGTGATTAGCTAAGATTCAGTTCCATTACCTAAGATCTGGTCTCAGCCCTGGATCCTTTGCTATATTTACCAGCGTGTAATAAAGACCTAGTGATTAGCTAAGATTCAGTTCCATTACGTAAGATCTGGTCTCATACCTGGATCCTTTGCTTATATTTACCAGCGTGTAATAAAGACCTAGTGATTAGCTAAGATTCAGTTCCATTACCTAAGATCTGGTCTCATACCTGGATCCTTTGCTTATATTTACCAGCGTGTAATAAAGCCCTAGTGATTAGCTAAGATTCAGTTCCATTACCTAAGATCTGGTCTTAGCCCTGGATTATTCTTTTCTAATAATCCAGTGTTGCAGGCTCGGATGCTGAAGGGGGTTTTGTTTTCTGCCTATGCGGCCCTCTCTATCTCGGCTCTAAACCCCCAGAGAGGTTTGGCTGAAATGGAAGGAAATTACCAGGTGTAGGTCGACCAGGCTTTATTTACCAGCGCTGAAATGTGCCCCAATGGTTTGTGATTTGCTTCAGTGGCAGATGATGGATAGGGTTGTGGGAAGGGGGGCCCGTGTGGCAAATTACATTCATGGTACTTTAGAGTCGCTGAGTGGCTGGCTGTAGACGGAGGCCCTCTAAAGACCACTGGAATGGAGGGCTACTTAAACATGATTTATGTCAGTTGGAGGTCATGACACCCGTGGCATGACCCGGCAAGAATATCACCATTTACCTTAAGGGGGGTGAAAGCATTCAGCATGTCATATATCCATGCTCTGATTCACTGTGTTAGATACTGACACCTGTGTTTTTTCACTTCGACGACTGTCCTCTGTCACCAGATGAGGAGAAATCAGTTTCCAGAGCAGGCTGATGACTAGCTGTCATACTGATGGTTTTGTGCCTTTAGGAAGGACAGTACAGCTAGGAATACTGTTATCTTAAAGACGAAATGAGGCCACTAGATAAGATGAACCAAGCAAAGCTGGGTGATAGTTCTGTTCTTAAAAGATAGGAAAAAATTCTTTATTTTGGTTATTAGAATTTCTACGTCCTCAAGCATCAAAGGTGTGGATGCGGGTGGGGATGTGTGCTGAAACCCGGTATTAAACAGACACCGGTGCTAAATTCTTCAAGACTGTAGTATTGATAAGCTAATGCTGGCCGGGTGTATGTGCGTTATTTGGCACCAGGATGCACTATGGGAAGAGGAGAAGCCAGGGGAGGCAGTGTGATGCTCTGGGCAATGTTCTGCTGGGAAACATTGGGTCCTGGCATTCATGTGGGTGTTAATTTGACACACACCACCGACCTAAGCATCATTGCAGACCAGGTACACCCCTTCATGGCAACGGTATCCACTGATGGCAGTGGCCTCTTTCAGCAGGATAACGTGCCCTGCTAAACTGCAAACATTGTTTGGGAATCCCCCCCCCCCCTCGTTTCTCCTCAATTGTACTTGACCAATCACCCCATACTTCTGAGCCGTCCTGGTCGCTGCTCCACCCCCTCTGCCGATCCGGGAAGGGTTGCAGACGCCCACATGCCTCCTCTGATACATATGGGGTCACCAGCCGCTTTTCACCTGACAGTGAGGAGTTTTACCAAAGCGACGTAGAGCTTGGGAGGATCACATGATTCCCCCCAGTTCCCCCTCCCCCCGAACAAGTGGCCCGACTGACCAGAGGAGTCGCTAGTGCAGCGACCGGGGCACATACCCACATCCAGCTTCCCACCTGCAGACGCGGCCAATTGTGTCTGTAGGGATGCCCGACCAAGCCGGAGGTAACGCGGGGATTCGAACCGGGATCCCCGTGTTGGTGGGCAACAGAATAGACCGCCACACTACCTGGATGCCCCATTGTTCGGGAATGGTTTGAGGAACATGACAAAGAGTTCAAGGTGTTGCCTTGGCCTCCAAATTCCCCAGATCTCAATCCGATTGAGCATCTGTGGGATGTGCTGGAAAAACAAGTCCGATCCATGGAGGCACCACCTCACAACTTACAAGAGTTAAAGGATCTGCTGTTAGCGTCTTGGTGCCAGACACCAGAGGACACCTTCAGAGGTCTTGTGAGTCCATGCTTTGATGGCTCAGAGCTGTTTAGTGGCACTAGGGGACATACACAATATTAGGCAGGTGGTTTTAATGTTTTTGCTGATCGGTACGGTCAAATTTATATTCACACTGTTTATTATGGTGCTGTGCTCTCCCCTTATTTTGTACTGTCTTGAGATGTGTATACCTGGAGATGTGTGTACCTGGAGATGTGTATACCTTGAGATGTGTGTACCTGGAGATGTGTATACCTGGAGATGTGTGTACCTTGAGATGTGTGTACCTTGAGATGTGTGTACCTGGAGATGTGTATACCTTGAGATGTGTGTACCTTGAGATGTGTATACCTTGAGATGTGTGTACCTGGAGATGTGTATACCTTGAGATGTGTGTACCTGGAGATGTGTATACCTTGAGATGTGTGTACCTGGAGATGTGTATACCTTGAGATGTGTGTACCTGGAGATGTGTATACCTTGAGATGTGTGTACCTGGAGATGTGTATACCTTGAGATGTGTATACCTTGAGATGTGTGTACCTGGAGATGTGTATACCTTGAGATGTGTATACCTGGAGATGTGTATACCTTTTTCCTGTTGTCCTGCCTGTTGTCTGTCCTATATGAATTGTGGCACTTAGTGTCCCCCTTTGGGGATTAATAGAGTATTTCATATCATATCATAAATTAGATGGAGAAGGCGTCCGGGTAGCGTGGCGGTCTATTCCGTTACCTACCAACACCTGGATTGCCGGTTTGAATCCCTGTGTTACCTCCAGCTTGGTCGGGCGTCCCTACAGACACAATTGGCCGTGTCTGCAGGTGGGAAGCCGGATGTGGGTGTGTCCTGGTCGCTGCACTAGCGCCTCCTCTGGTTGGTCGGGGCACCTGTTCGGGGGGAGGGGGAGCTGGGGGGAATAGTGTGATCGTCCCCCTGGTGAAACTCCTCACTGTCAGGTGAAAATAAGCGGCTGGCGACTCCACGTGTATGGGAGGAGGCATGTGGTAGTCTGCAGCCCTCCCTGGATCAGCAGAGGGGGTGGAGCAGCGACCGGGACGGCTCAGAGGAGTGGGGTAATTGGCCTGATACAATTGGGGAGAAAAAGGGGGACAAAATTAAAAAAACAAAAACAGGTCAAGAGCTTATAATGACGTAGGACTGGGGACTGGACTCTGTCCAGGGTTCAAGGCGTCCAGCGTGAGTCAAACAATTTCCTGCGGTGAAGGAGGTTTGTGGGGAGGAGGAGTTATGGATGTTGTCTGTAGTCTACGCTGTGGACTCGGAGAAGTCTCGTGAGATCCGCCTCGAGGAGAAGCGGGCTTCGCGTTTGGGGGGGAGGGGGGGGGGGGCTTGTGTGTCATTATCTTTTAACGAGAAACAAGAGAATAAAAATTAGCGATACAATCAAACAGCCATTTCACGGTTCGATAAACTTAATGCCTTGTCCTCACTAATACAGACAAGTTTAAAAAAAACATCTTTTATTTCCTCCCCTTTGACCTTCCGTTCGCACTGAGCCGGCGTTTAACAAAATAATTCACTAAAATCATGAGAATAAAAGCATCCGCTTGTTTCTTTTCTTAACATTTTGAACTCTAGATTAAAAGCTTATGAAGTGAAAGTTAGCCATTTATCTGAAGCTTTGAATGTGTGCCGGACTTGCTGCTTATTCACTGTGTTGCTACGGTTACAGCACATGAATGTAGAACAGTAATTAAACTTTAACTTTAGCCCTCCAAACAATCAGAAGCCAGTGTGGTCCATGACCTTGGTATAATGGACTCGAAGCGTCGGCAGCACTAACACACGTCCCCCACAATTCTGTCTGTTTCCAGTTTGTCAAGTTCGCCAACATCGAGGAGGACACGCCGTCCTACCACCGACGCTACGACTTCTTCGTCTCTCAGTTCAGCGCCATGTGCCACTCCACGCACGAAGACCTCGACACCAGAACCAGGTGAGGATGCCCAGTGTGTGTGTCTGTGTGTAGGAGACACACAAAGAAGTCGGGTTTTTTTTGGATGGGGGGGGGGGTTATCCCTTTTTCTCCCCAATTTTGTCAGGCCAATTACCCCACTCTTCCGAGCTGTCCCGGTCTCTGCTCCACCCCCTCTGCCGATCCGGGGAGGGCTGCAGACTACCACATGCCTCCTCCCATACATGTGGAGTCACCAGCCGCTTCTTTTCACCTGACAGTGAGGAGTTTCACCAGGGGAACGTAGCTCATGGGAGGATCACGTTATTTCCCCCCCCCCCCCCCCCGAATAGGTGACCCGACCAAACGGAGGAGGCGCTAGTGCAGCGACCAGGACACATACCCACATCCGACTTCCCACTCGCAGACACGGCCAATTGTGTCTAGAGCGACGCCTGACCAAGCCGGAGATAACACAGGGATTCGAACAGACAAAAATAATCTGCAAGTGGAGTTCAGGTTCTCCACCTGCGAAGGCTGCCTTTAATGACCAGGAAGTCTTTGTGTACACCTGCACATCCCGTGACACCGGCAGAGGGGGGGGGGGTTGCGATACTTTACAATGAAAAGTGGAAAGTGTCTTCCATAACTGTGCCTGTGCCTTGTTCATTTGAGTCCACTGCCCTACAAATCAATGCGCCAAATCCTACCATACTAGCCACTGTTTATCGACCACCGAAGCCCAATAACAATTTCTTAAATGAACTTTCTGTTTTTCTAACCTTTTATGTTCCCAATGTAATGTTGCTGGGTGATTTTATTATACACATGGGCAATGTCCACAATACTCTCACAAGGGAGTTGACATCATGGCTGGACAGTTTTGGATTACAGCAATATATTGATTTTCCTACGCACTCTAAAGGACACATACTTGATCTGATCTGCTGCTCTGGTGTAACTCCTCTTAACTGCAGTGCATGATTTGCCCATTTCCGACCACAGGTTAGTGTCTTGCAATGTTAATTTAACAGTATCCAAAACAAATGTGTCACGCTCCATCTCGTTCCGTAATATTAAGAATATTGATTTATCTGCTCTCACTACTGAAATTGATAACCTCCCCAGCAAAGACAGTTTATCCACCCAGACAAACTGGTCTCTCATTACAACGATGGCCTTTATAGTATTTTAAACAATCTCGCTCCTTTAAAAACCTGGTCTGTTTCCTTTACCCACCCTGCCCCTTGGTTTACACCTGCACTATGCCAGGTTAAAGCTAAAGGCCGTCGCCTGGAACGCCTTTACACGAAAACTGGCCTTGTTGTTCATAAAGGCATGTATAATGACCACATACTTCATTAGAAGGAGGCTCTGTCCACAGCTAAATCGTCTTATTACGCAAATTTATTTAGATCAGGTGAAGGGAACACTAGAGCCCTGTTTTCCGTGGTAAACAATATTTTACGGCCACCAGACACTCTTGCACCTCATCTGTATTCAGTTGCTCAATGTAATGCCTTCATGACCTTTTTTGATGCCAAAATGGAAAATATTCATTAGCATTTGACCTCGTCAAATAGTACTGCATACAGTTCATCTTATTCACCCTTCTATGTTCCCCTCTGTTCTTCACTATCTAGTTTTCAACTCCCAACTGTTGCAGAAATATCTGGTCTTATTCGCAAATCCAAATCATCTACCTGTCAGTTAGACCCCCTTCCTACTCATTTAGTAAAAGCCTGTCTACCTTCTCTGTCCTCTTTAATAGCTGATATCATACATTCCTCCCTTACCTCTGGTCTTGTTCCCTCATCTCTCAAAACAGCTGCAATAACTCCAATACTCAAGAAACCTGGTACAGACCCCAATAATTTGAATAATTTTCGCCCAATCTCAAATTGACCATTTCTTTCTAAAACACTTGAACGAACAGTCGCATCTCAGGTACAAGCTCACTTGACTAACAACAATCTGTTTGAACAATTCCAGTCTGGTTTTCGCTCCATGCACAGTATTGAGACAGCACTGGTGAAAATCACTAATGATCTTTTGATGGCAGCTTACTCTGGGCTCTTAACCATACTTGTCCTCCTTGATCTCAGTGCAGCCATTGATACCATCTCATACAACATCCTCCTAGAAAGATTAGCCTCCATTGGAATAACTGGCACCCCCCTTGACTGGTTTAGATCATATCTCTCTGGCCGCACTCAGTTTGTCCAACTTAAGAATTAGAGATCTCAGTCTTTTCCTGTTACTACTGATGTTCTCCAGGGCTCTGTATTGGGACCCCTCCTATTTATTATTTACCTACTACCTCTTGGCCACATTTTCAGGAAATTTGGCATTCAAGTTCACTGCTACGCAGATGACACCCAGCTTTATCTATCCACCAAACCTACCTCCACTCTTCCGCCCACTTCCCTTTCTGACTGCTTACTAGAAATTAAATCCTGGTTCCCATACCACTTCCTCAAACTTAACAGTGATAAAACTGTGGTCCTTTTAGTTGGCACTAAATCTACTTTGGCCAAAACTGATAGTTTTTCTCTTACTATTGACAATTCTATAGTTCCCCCATTGCCTCAGGTTAAGAGTCTGAGTGTCATCCTGGACAGCACATTAGCTTTTGAAGCCCACACCAACAATGTTACTTGGTCTGCATACTTCCACCTACACAATATTAATCATCTTCGGCCGTCACTTACACCTAACAGCACCGCCATACTCACTCACACCCTGGTTACATCCTGTATTGACTACTGTAATTGTATCCTCTTTGGTCTTCCCCTCAAGTATCTTCATAAACATCAGTTGGTCCAGAATTCAGCTGCTCGTATCATTACCGGAACTCCTTCCATAGATCATATCACTCCTGTTCTTCAGCAACTCCACTGGCTTCCTGTTATATACCGTACTGACTTCAAGATCCTGCTCTTCACCTTTAAGGCCCTTAATAACTTAGCTCCTTCATATTTTTCCAAAGTCCTTCATATCCACATGCCCTCCTCCACTTTCAGATCCTCTTCTGCTCTCCAACACCACTCTTCACCGCTTGACTACCATGGGGGACTAGAGCCTTCAGTCATTCTGCCCCCCGCCTATGGAACTCTCTCCCACAAGAAATTTGCAACATTGATTGTCTTTCAACCTTCACATCCCATCTCAAAACGTACCTTTTCAAACAGGCATATTCAGTCTGATCCACGCTTCACTGAGTTTTGTGCAGTTGTTGATTGTATACTTATCTGTTGTGTTGACTTTTTATTGTCTACCCTGCTTTGTTTTGACGTTATGCTGTCTAATACAGTGCTGCTTGTTTTTTTTTTTTACTGTGTTCTGTAAGGTGTCCTTGAGTGCTTTGAAAGGCGCCCACAAATAAAATGCATTATTATTATTATTATTATTATTAGTAACGTCATCCTGTGGATGATCTGTGGGGTGACGAGCACAGGGTTTTTGGTATACCTTCATAGGCGCCGACTGGTCCCCCTCTTCAGCATGTTGGATTAGCTAATGATGCAGTCAGCACCGCCTCTCCAACAGGAGGACAATCACCACAAGTGAAACAAGGAAACATAGGGGAAAAAGCGACAACATGTATCTGATGAGATGGAGACATAGAAACAGATGCTGACATGTGTTCAACAAAACACAATTTAATCGATCCGATCAATATCAGTGTAGGATAACAGTTATAGCAACAAAGGACAAAACAAAATCAGGAACACTTTATTTGTCATTTCCCCTCATATACTTGCGCACAGGAAGTGAAACGAAATGCCGTTTCCCCCAGTCCACAGCAGTGCAACATACAGACAAAAACACACTCAAGCACTACAAGAACACACACATTCAAACGAACACGTATATCCAAACCAAACCAAACAACAAAAAAAAAATCACTGTCCAAGGGAACAAACGCCAGCCAGGATGACTGCATGGGCTAGCTTTTAGCTTAGCCTGCCCCGGTTACGTGTCCTGTCAGACCGCCCTCCGTGTCTCCTCCTCGGGCGCTGCTCCAGGCAGGGGTCGTGGTCCCTGTGGCGACCAGACAAAGCAGATCAAGTCCTCCCAGCTGATCCAACGCCAGCTCGCCCAGCCAGACACCCTTGACACATCTCCCCGCACTCCACATGGCAACATCAAAAACACCACAGTCAACGCCAGGTGAGGCCGCTGCACTTGCGTACATGAAATGAAACGACAAAGTGTTCCCGATTCCCGATTATTTATTTATTTTATTTTTTGCACAAATTGTGCCTGCTGGTCTTCTTGGTGATTGCAGAAACACATCGAATTAGTTTGAATTCTCTGAGATTTTAGAGTTGTCTTGAAGACAGTTTTTCAGAACAGCTGCTAAGTATGCGTCCTCAAAATCGAACCGCTATGAAGAACAACTGTTGATGAGAAAAGTATTGAGACGACAGAAAGTGGCTAATTATGCGAAAGCCGAGTTTCTCCGACACACCCTCATCTATCAGCCGGTGGGTGGAAGCGGTGAGCGAGCGGCACACCATGCCATCTGAATGGAGAGCCTCTTTAATGAGAAGTAGAAGAAGTAAAAGGCTGATGACTGTGTTGGAGAACACTGGGTTCAGGTGTGCGGCGGTGAGAAGGCGGTTTAATCTTCTCTCGTTCGGAGGGTAAAAATAACTCGGAGACTCAGACAGACACTCCAGAAAACACCCACCCCGCTGAGACACCCCATCTGTGATCTAATAAAACCACAGCGGAGCTCTTTCCATTACTTTCTGTTCTCTCTCTCTCTCTCCCTCTCTCTCTCCCCCTCTCTCTCTCTCTCAGTCTCTCTCCCTCTCTCTTTGTCTCTCTCTCACTATCTCTCTCGCTCTCTCTGTTGCTCCCTGATTTTCTGTTTTTCCCTCCCTGATCGTCGGTCCTGCATTTGGGGTGTGGCGAGGGGGGAGCGGACTGCTTCTTTCCCCGAGTGCACCAGTTCTGGGTAGTTTCAGCTCTTGTGGGAAGAAGCAGCTTCACTACAACTGTGTGAAGATACTCAACCTTCGCTCTCTGGCTGAAGTCAGGGAGTCGAGGTGGACTGAGGTTTTTACTTCAGACTGTACCCCTAAATGCAGGTGTATGCACCTCCTGTTGAGAAACGAATGGCTGACCTCCAGTGGAGGATTATACATGGAGCAATAGCTACGAACAGACACAGGGCTCACCTGGATCCAAGCACTGGGGAGGACTGTCCTTTCTGCACACAGAGGGAGACATTAGAGCATTTAGAGGTCTCTTGTGCTAGACTAGTGGGCTTATTCACGGTAATGCAGGAATGGGTGGACGCTTTGGGTGAGGAGTTCTCTGTCCCCATGTTTGTTTTTGGGCCCAAATACACGGCCAGAAAAAGGCTGCTTCTGGTCCTGGTGAACTTTCTGTTTGGAACTGCTAAGCTAGCGATCTGGAAGACCAGGAAGAATCAGATGCCAGGTCAGGGCTGGACTGAGGTGGTGCAGAGTCTGAAGGGTTTGGTGGCGGCTCGTCTGAGGATAGAGCACGCTTTCTACACCCTGACCAGTAACCTGGACTCTGTCAGGGCTCTGTGGGGGTTCAGACAAGTTTTGTGTTCACTAAGTGAAGATGGGTCACTTGTTCTCAATATTTAATTTCATTATGGTCGTGTGTGTGTGTGTGTGTATATTGATTGAGTAATGATGCATGAGATTTTGTTTTTCTAGCTTACCAGTTTAATGTTGACATGATGGGAATGGAGGATTTTTATACTGTGATGTAAATAAAAGTTATTTTATATGTCAAAAAAGTCCCTCTCTGTCTCTCTCTCTCTCTCCTCTCTCAATTCAATTCAGTACAGTGATGCTTTATTGGCATGACTGCATTAATTACAATATTCCCAAAGCAAAACAGGTCCACAGAGAACTAAACACAAAAAAAGAGGAATACCCAGATCTGGCAGAAACAGAACAGCACTTGAACAGCAACTGACAGTGTTGTGGTCAGTCACTGACCCTCAGACTATGGCATTCTGACACATATTGTGCTGCAAGGTGTGACCTTTGACCCTCTCCTAAAATAAGTGGCCATTGTTCTTTCTCATCCAGGAGCAGAACATTTGGAATCTGGTTTTCAAATGTCTCCTGGTATTTTTCTCTTATGTTCTGGAATGTCTCACAATTTAGCAGGAAGTGCATCTCTGTCTCAACCTCACCTGCCGTACAGTGACCACATAGTCTTTGCTCTTTTGGTAGCCAAGATGTTTTGTGTGTCTGCCCTTTTCAGTGGCTAGACTGTGTTCAGTGAGCCTGTACTTGGTCAGGATGTGTCTCTGCTGACTGTCTCTGACAGAGGACAGACAGTCAGCCAGTCTGTCTTCTCTTTTTAGGGTCGATAACATTCTCATTTGTGTTGTCATTTGGTTTCTATGTCCCAGTGTTCCACATATGAGTTGTTGCATTGTGTGATATTGTGGTTTACTCTGGTCTGTGGTTGGTTAGCAGTGCTAGTCTGAAACTCATCTGTGTCAGTGGTTACGGGGTCAGTTAGTTTCACAACCAGCTGACTGAGGGAACTCTTTCTTACCTCTTGGATCTGGAATGCTTTAAATGGCAATGAGTCGTGGGATTTGGTTTCACTTCCATATACTTTAATGGGCAGGAGGACACTGTCAAAGATTTTGGACCAGATTTTAATTGGGATGTCTGTTTTATAGAATGTTCTTTCTATTGCATAGAAAGCTCTTCGGGCTTTCTCTTTAGCATTCACTGCCAGACCAAAGCTTCCCGAGGCACTGACCCTCAGTCCCACTGACCCTCACTCCCACTGACCCTCACTCCCACTGACCCTCAGGTCCACTGACCCTCAGTCCCACTGGCCCTCAGTCCCACTGACCCTCAGTCCCACTGACCCTCAGGTCCACTGACCCTCAGTCCCACTGACCCTCACTCCCACTGACCCTCAGGCCCACTGACCTTCACTCCCACTGACCCTCAGTCCCACTGACCCTCATTCCCACTGACCCTCAGTCCCACTGACCCTCATTCCCACTGACCCTCAGTCCCACTGACCCTCATTCCCACTGACCCTCAGTCCCACTGACCTTCACTCCCACTGACCCTCAGTCCCACTGACCCTCAGGCCCTCTGACCCTCATTCCCACTGACCCTCAGTCCCACTGACCCTCATTCCCACTGACCCTCAGGCCCTCTGACCCTCATTCCCACTGACCCTCAGTCCCACTGACCCTCATTCCCACTGACCCTCAGTCCCACTGACCTTCACTCCCACTGACCCTCAGTCCCACTGACCCTCACTCCCACTGACCTTCACTCCCACTGACCCTCACTCCCACTGACCCTCAGTCCCACTGACCCTCACTCCCGCTGACCTTCAGTCCCATTGACCCTCAGGTCCACTGACCCTCAATCCCACTGACCCTCAATCCCACTGACCCTCAGTCCCACTGACCCTCAGGTCCACTGACCCTCAGGCCCACTGACCCTCAGTCCCACTGACCCTGAGTCCCACTGACCCTCAGTCCCACTGACCCTGAGTCCCACTGACCCTCAGTCCCAGGTCATCATAGTTTAACGTGTGCTCTGGGGCGGTGTTACCTGGAGTAAATAGGTGTCTACTTTCCTGACACCTGGGCTTCTTCTGGAAGATCATCATTTTTGTCTTTTTTAAGTTTACTGCCAGGGCCCAGTTCTGACGGTATTTCTGTAGCAGATCCAGATGCTGCTGTAGACCCTGTTCTGTGGGTGACAGCAGCACTGGGTCATCTGCATAGAGCAAGAATTTCTGTGTGTGTGTGTGTGTGTGTGTGTGTGTGTGTGTGTGTGTGTGGATCTCTCTCTCTCTCACTGTTGCACTGTCGCCATCTGTTACTGTCTCTCTTTCTCTCTCTCTCTCTCTCTCTCTCTCTCTCTCTCTCTCTCTCTCTCTCTCTCTCTCTCTCTCTCTAGCTCTGTAATGATTTGTAGAGATAAAATGGAGTATCACTGCAGCATCTGTTTGTCTGTGTGTCTGCATACATTTGTGTGTGTTTTTCTGTGCCTACACAAGAACGCGTGTGCTTATTTGCATTTGCAGTAAGTGCGTATGTGTGTGTCTGTGTGTGCTCGTGTGTGAGGGAGTGTGTGTGTGTGTGTGTGTGTGTGTATCATGTGTCAGTAATGACACTCAAACCTATAATCTTCTGTTAGTTTAAGGCGTCTCTTGCAATATGAGCCCGTGTGCCCTCATCACCCTTCCTCTGTGTGCCTGAGAATAAACGACAACTGTGTGTGTGTGTGTGTGTGTGTGTGTGTGTGTGTGTGTGTGTGTGTGTGTGTGTGTGTGTTCCTTCAGGATCCGTGTAGCTGGAATAAAAGGCCTGCAGGGTGTGGTCAGGAAGACGGTAAACGATGAGCTGCAGGCCATCATCTGGGAGCCGCAGCACATGGACAAACTGATCCCCTCCATGCTTTTCAACATGCAGGATGCTGACGACACGGACAGGTACTGAACGCACACAGACACACACACACACACGCAGACACACACACACACACACACACACACACACACACACACACACGAGGTCACTTAGATAATAATAATAATAATAATACATCAACCTTATATAGCGCTTTTCTAACACTCAAAGTGGCTTTACAGTAAACGGGGTGAAACAAGACAACAGATAAACACAACACAACATACAGGGGTGGATGGGAAGGGGGGCAGACATACAGGGGTGGATGGGAAGGGGGGCAGACATACAGGGGTGGATGGGAAGGGGGGCAGACATACAGGGGTGGATGGGAAGGGGGCGCTACGAGAGGGAGAAGCGGCAGCCACTCACGACGCCAGCAGTACTCTCAGATAGATACAAGAAAAACACAAAACAACAGCACTGTGGATGTAGATGTTGTGTAGGGGTTTACTCCTGTAGTCTATTCCTCTCCCGAGGTATCCACTAGGTGGCACTATTTGCCCCATAGCTGGGGGCTGGTTTGTAGGCATCAGGGGATATCCACACACCGGTGGGCCTGTGTACTGCACGTCTCGGGGCCAGACCTCCTCCGAGTCCCTTGTAGTTCAGCCAGGGTCCAAGGTGTACCCAGTTACCGTGTGTTGCCACGAGGGGGCGCTACATAGGGCTTGCTGTTGGAGAGGCTGTGTACTGGCAGGGAGAGACTTACGTGCTCAGCTCCTGTTCGCGTGTCTGCTAGCCAGCGGTGATGGTTGAGAGTGAGACGTGACAGCACAGAACACTACACCCACACACTAGACGCTTCACAACAACCCCACTTCTTACACAAGAAGGTCACACACACGACGAGGACACACACACATGAGAGATGAAACGTTTGTGTGTCCAGTTGAACTGATTCAGCCGTCTTCGAACCGCTGTTGAAGTCTCTCAGGGTCGTTTAGCATCTCTCACCGCCTAGCTAAACCCGTATTTAGGTTTAGACTCTAAACCGGACCCTGTCGTCCCCCCCCCCCCGAAACACTTCCTCCTTTTCCAACCTAAGCTGTCGGAGTTTAGCTATAAACCAGGGTTTGCCATCGTTGGAAGTAACCCTGGTGCATGATGGTACACGGCTGTCCTCACGGAAGCTGATGTAAGACGTCACAGCCTCAGTGTGCTCATCCAGACTGTTGGTGACAGACCTGAAAACATCCCAGCCAGTACAGTCCAGGCCTTCGTGAAGATCCTCCGTAGCTTCACTGGTCCACTTCTTAGATGTCCTCACAGCAGGTTTAGAGATGTAATGCTGCCTCTATGCAGGGGTCAGGTGGACCACGAGGTGGCCAGAGTCCCAGTGCAGCGTGGGGGACCGCGTGATGGGCACTGTTGATGGTGGTGTGACCGTGATCTGAAGTGTTCTCCTCCCTGGTCGGGCGTTTAATCAGCTGACGGTGTTTAGGTAGTTCATGGCTGAGATTCCCTTTGTCAAAGTTGCCGAGGACAATAACGAAAGAGTCCAGGTTTGTCCGCTCCACACACAGTATCTAGTTGGTGAGGGTGCACTGTGCCTCCTGCACGTCGGCCTGCGGAGGAATGTAAGCACCAGCCAGAATGAATGAAGCAAACTCACGGGGGGGGGGGGGGGTAGAAGTGTTTGGTAGAAGGGTGCAGACAGCATGGCGCTGCAGACAGTATGCCACTGCAGTCAGCACACCACTGCAGTCAGCACACCACTGCAGACAGTATGCCACTGCAGTCAGCACACCACTGCAGTCAGCACACCACTGCAGACAGTATGCCACTGCAGTCAGCACACCACTGCAGTCAGCACACCACTGCAGTCAGCACACCACTGCAGACAGTATGCCACTGCAGTCAGCACACCACTGCAGACAGTATGCCACTGCAGTCAGCACACCACTGCAGTCAGCACACCACTGCAGACAGTATGCCACTGCAGTCAGCACACCACTGCAGTCAGCACACCACTGCAGACAGTATGCCACTGCAGTCAGCACACCACTGCAGACAGTATGCCACTGCAGTCAGCACACCACTGCAGTCAGCACACCACTGCAGACAGTATGCCACTGCAGTCAGCACACCACTGCAGACAGTATGCCACTGCAGACAGCACACCGCTGCAGTCAGCACACCGCTGCAGACAGTATGCCGCTGCAGTCAGCACACCGCTGCAGACAGCACACCGCTGCAGTCAGCACACCGCTGCAGTCAGCACACCGCTGCAGTCAGCACACCGCTGCAGACAGTATGCCGCTGCAGTCAGCACACCGCTGCAGACAGCACACCGCTGCAGTCAGCACACCGCTGCAGTCAGCACACCGCTGCAGACAGTATGCCGCTGCAGTCAGCACACCGCTGCAGTCAGCACACCGCTGCAGACAGTATGCCGCTGCAGTCAGCACGCCGCTGCAGACAGTATGACACTGCAGTCAGCACACCGCTGCAGACAGTATGCCGCTGCAGATAGCACGCCGCTGCAGTCAGCACACCGCTGCAGACAGTATGACACTGCAGTCAGCACACCGCTGCAGACAGTATGCCGCTGCAGATAGCACGCCGCTGCAGTCAGCACACCGCTGCAGACAGTATGACACTGCAGTCAGCACACCGCTGCAGACAGTATGCCGCTGCAGATAGCACGCCGCTGCAGTCAGCACACCGCTGCAGATAGCACACCGCTGCAGTCAGCACACCGCTGCAGTCAGCACACCGCTGCAGTCAGCACACCGCTGCAGATAGCACACCGCTGCAGATAGCACACCGCTGCAGATAGCACACCACTGCAGATAGCACACCGCTGCAGATAGCACGCCGCTGCAGATAGCACGCCGCTGCAGTCAGCACACCGCTGCAGATAGCACACCGCTGCAGATAGCACACCGCTGCAGTCAGCACACCGCTGCAGTCAGCACACCGCTGCAGGCAGCACACCGCTGCAGATAGCACACCGCTGCAGTCAGCACACCGCTGCAGTCAGCACACCGCTGCAGGCAGCACACCGCTGCAGATAGCACACCGCTGCAGATAGCACGCCGCTGCAGTCAGCACACCGCTGCAGTCAGCACACCGCTGCAGTCAGCACACCGCTGCAGATAGCACACCGCTGCAGGCAGCACGCCGCTGCAGATAGCACACCGCTGCAGGCAGCATGCCGCTGCAGATAGCACACCGCTGCAGTCAGCACACCGCTGCAGACAGCACGCCGCTGCAGCAACACAAGTCAGATAGGTGAGACTGAATGGAACAAGAGTCTTGCATCACAAGAGATATTCTTATGCAGTCAGCTTTTGATGAGTAATTTTTTTTTTTTTTATCCTTTTTCTCCCAACTGTACTTCGCCAATTACCCTATTTTTACGAGCCGTCCCGGTCTCTGCTCCACCCTCTCTGCCGATCCGGGGAGGGCTGCAGACTACCACATGCCTCCTCCCATACATGTGGAGTCACCAGCCGCTTCTTTTCACCTGACAGTGAGGAGTTTCGCCAGGGGGATGTAGCGTTGGGAGGATCACGCTAGTCCCCCCCCCCAAACAGGCACCCCGACTGACCAGAGGAGGCGCTATTGCAGCGACCGGGACACATACCCACATCCGGCTTCCCACCCGCAGACACGGCCAATTGTGTTTGTAAGAACGCCCAACCAAGCCAGAGGTAACAATGGGATTCAAACCAGCGATCCCCGTGTTGGTAGGCAACGGAATAGACCGCCACTCCACCTGAACGCCCATTCGTGAAATGAGCCAAGACATTCTCTAACTGTCAGACTTGTTCAGACTCCTTTTTTTCCAGTGTTAAAAAATAAACAAAAGCATGAAATCCGAATATGATCTCCCCAACAGGAGCAGACAGACATGGTCATAAACCAGCAGACAATAATGGATTCATTTTCACATCGTGTTCTTTATCTTCATCTCCTCCCACCCGTTCTCATCCCTCCTCGTGTGTGCCCATCACTGCAGGTTAACTGGATTATCTGTTAAATCTTCTTTTTGTTCTGTTATGTACCTTTTGACCTTTGACCCCCCGCGCTCTGTACTACTGGTTGTTTTCAATCTCATCAGTGGAGGAATTCCTATCTGATTCTACTGTTGTATTAAATGTCTCTGCTGAACGCATCATACACAGAACCTCACGCTCTGTTGCTCTACACCTCCGCCCCCATCACATGCATCCACCCCGTCCCCACATTCACACCCATCCACAGAGAGGTGGGGATTTCATGATGTCATCTTATCTTTAGAGGTGCACTGATTGCAGTTTTCTTGGCCAATTCCGATTTTCCAAGACTCTCCAGCCGATTCCGATTTTGGCCAGTTCTGGTACTATAAATGAAAGCATACACAAACATTTTTGTAACTTTTCTTCTATGGACCTTTCAGTTGTATGTTCATCATAAAACACTGACTATTAAATAACTTACATTTTCTCCGGAGCTGCAGGTTAGAGGACATTCTCTCACTCAAACACATCTCAAAATAAACTAGAAGAGTACATTCAGGGGCGGCACATTGACGCAGAGGTTAACACGGCCACGTCACGGCAAGAGGGTCCTGGGTTCGAGCCCTGAGGTAGTCCAACGTTGGGCATCATCCCGGGTCGTCCTCTGTGTGGAGTTTGCATGTCCTCTCCGTGTCTGTGTGGGCTTCCTGCGGGTGCTGCGGTTTCCTCCCACAGTCCGAAGACGTGTAGGTCAGGTGAATCGGCCGTACTACACTGTCCCTAGGTGTGTTGGTGTGTGTGTGGGTGGGGGGGGGGGGCTATGATGGACTGGCAGCCTGTCCAGGGTGTCTCCCCACCTGCTACCCAGTGATTGCTAGGATAGCAGTCACTGGGTAGCAGTTTGGATAATGGCTGGCTGGATGGATGGATGGCTGGATGGATGGCTGGATGGATGGATAGATGGATGGAGTACATTCAGTATCCACCAGGTGGATCTTCCCTTCTCCGGTGCTCAGACTTGGTGACAAACCATCCCTTTTTTCTTTATGAATGCTCGATAATCCAGGTAGAGAAGTCACAGAAAGGTGAATCAGTTCATCTGGGCACAACATTGATTGACAGGTATGTTTCATCATCATCTAAGGGTCCAGACACGGCAAACCGAGTAGCGGTGACGAAGGCCGACTGTCGCGTCGCCTCACATCGCCTGCCGTCTGGTCCAAAAAGCAGCACTTGAACACACCGCAAAGACTACAGCCAATTCAACATGCTCAAGGCTCAGCGTTTTCAGTTCTTACCGATTTTCACCGAAAAAAAAGCCAGATTTTTCAGATGATTTTTCACCCGGATTTTATGTTTCCACGGATCCAAAAGTTGTTCCTGTTCATGTGAGGTTATGTAACAGTGTCCTCTTGTGGCGAAATTCGGCATGCTGGATGGCTTTGAAAAAGAAAAACCGAAAACGCTGAGCCTGGAACATGCTGAATCCGGCGAAAAGCTGCCGACAGGGGTCCGCCTAGTGCCGACGGCGCGGGACACACTGCATAAACTAGGGCCACAGACGCTCACCGACGGCCCGACATTGGCCAGCGGCTGACCCTCAGCCTGGTGTGTCAGAGCCCTAAGCGACCTCTTCAGTCTCAGCTGACTGCAGGTACCCCCACCCTTCTAAACAGTACCAAACCAACGAAACCGGTCATTTTCCTTTGCGTTCTACTTCCTGACTAAACTTGAGGAGTGAGACAAGAGAGAGCAGAGACTTTGTTTGTCTTTACACACACACACACATGCAGGGAGTGGTGGCTGAAGCAATGTTTCTCCTGCAGCTTTCCCATCCTCGCTGTCCTTCCTCAAGGGGCAGCCAGCAGCAGCGGTCAGCCCTTTTCTTTAGCGCCCAGGGACCGACTCCAAGGGGATGGCCGTGTCAAGTCAATTCAGTTTTATTTGTATAGCCCAATATCACAAATTACAAATGTGCCTCAGTGGGCTTTACAGCAACACAACATCCTGTCCTTAGACCCTCTCATCGGATAAGGAACAACTCCCGAAAAACCCTTTAACAGGGAGAAAAAACTGGAAGAAACCTCAGGGAGAGCAGCAGAGGAGGATCTCTCTCCCAAAACGACAACGCGCAATGATGTTGTGTTCACACAATTTACACAACACAACATTGAAAGAGGATAACACAATTACAATGGAATTATAAGATATATGCAGAATATGGGGCGGCACGGTGGCGCAGTGGTTAGCGCGGTCGCCTCACAGCGAGAAGGTCCTGGGTTCGAGCCCCGGGGTAGTCCAACCTTGGGGGTCGTCCCGGGTCGTCCTCTGTGTGGAGTTTGCATGTTCTCCCTGTGTCTGCGTGGGTTTCCTCCGGGTGCTCCGGCTTCCTCCCACAGTCCAAAGACATGTAGGTCAGGTGAACCAGCCGTACTGAATTGTCCCTAGGTGTGAATGTGTGTGTGTGTGTGTGGGCCCTGTGTGATGGTCTGGCGGCCTGTCCAGGGTGTCTCTCCGTCTGCCACCCAATGACTGCTGCCTGAGAGCAGGATAAGTGGTTTGGTTAATGGATGGATGGATAAAGAATATGATGTAGAGGATGCCAAGCAGTGTCCAGACGCCACTGTCCTGTCCCTGACCACGACAGGGACAGGACAGGAGAGCCTTCTGAGGCTTCTGCATGTTTTTATTGGGGTGTCATGTCAAGTGCATAGAGAGATTAGTGCAAGTTCTCCCCATGCTCACCCATGGTGACCTTCTAGCTGTGAGGCAACTGCAAGCTGCAGCCTATACTTACCGTAGGTAGTCACCTATACTTACCGTAGGTAGTCACCTATACTTAGTGTAGGTAGTCGCCTATACTTACCGTGGGTAGTTGCCTATGCTTACCGTAGGTAATCACGTATAATTACCGTAGGTGGTCGCCTATACTTACCGTAGGTAGTCTCCTATACTTACCGTAGGTAGTCGCCTATACTTAGTGTAGGTAGTCGCCTATACTTACCATGGGTAGTCGCCTATACTTACCATAGGTAATCACGTATACTTACCGTAGGTAGTCGCCTATACTTAGTGTAGGTAGTCACCTATACTTACCGTGGGTAGTCACCTATACTTACCGTAGGTAGTCTCCTATACTTACCGTAGCTAGTCTCCTATGCTTACCGTATGTAGTCACCTATACTTACCGTAGATAGTCACCTATACTTACCGTAGGTAGTTGCCTAGATTTACTGTAGGTAGTCGCCTATACTTACCGTAGGTAGTTGCCTAGATTTACTGTAGGTAGTCGACTATACTTACCGTAGGTAGTCACCTATACTTACCGTAGGTAGTTGCCTAGATTTACTGTAGGTAGTCGACTATACTTACCGTAGGTAGTCGCCTATACTTACCGTAGGTAGTTGCCTAGATTTACTGTAGGTAGTCGCCTATACTTACCGTAGGTAGTTGCCTAGATTTACTGTAGATAGTCACCTATACTTACCGTAGGTAGTCGCCTATACTTACCTTAGATAGCCACCTATATGTACCGTACGTAGTTGCCTATACTTACCGTAGGTAGTCGCCTATACTTACCATAGGTAGTTGCCTAGATTTACTGTAGGTAGTTGCCTATACTTACCGTAGGTAGTTGCCTACGTTTTACTGTAGGTAGTCACCTATACTTACCGTAGGTAGTCGCCTATACTTACCGTAGGTAGTCACCTATACTTACCGTAGGTAATTGCCTATACTTACTGTAGGTAGTCACCTGTACTTACTGTAGGTAGTCGCCTATACTTAACGTAGGTAGTTGCCTATACTTACCGTAGGTAGTTGCCTATACTTACCGTAGATAGTCACCTATACTTACCGTAGGTAGTTGCCTAGATTTACTGTAGGTAGTCACCTATACTTACCGTAGGTAGTTGCCTAGATTTACTGTAGATATTTACCTATACTTACCGTAGGTAGTCGCCTATACTTACTGTAGGTATTCACCTATACTTTCTGTAGGTAGTCACCTATACTTAGTGTAGGTAGTCACCTATACTTACCATGGGTAGTCGCCTATACTTACCGTAGGTAATCACGTATACTTACCGTAGGTGGTCATCTATACTTACCGTAGGTAGTCTCCTATGCTTCCCGTAGATAGTCACCTATACTTACCGTAGGTAGTCTCCTATACTTTCTGTAGGTAGTCTCCTATGCTTACCGTAGGTAGTCACCTATACTTACTGTAGGTAGTCACCTATACTTTCTGTAGGTAGTCGCCTATAGTTACCGTAGGTAGTCGCCTATACTTACCGTAGGTAGTCGCCTAGATTTACTGTAGGTAGTCGCCTATAGTTTCTGTAGGTAGTCTCATATACTTACTGTAGGTAGTCAGCTATACTTACCGTAGGTAGTCGCCTATACTTACCGTAGGTAGCCACCTATACTTACTGTAGGTAGTCACCTATACTTACCGTAGGTAGTCGCCTATACTTTCTGTAGGTAGTCACCTATACTTACTGTAGATAGTCACCTATACTTACCGTAGGTAGTCGCCTATACTTACCGTAGGTAGTTGCCTAGATTTACTGTAGGTATTCACCTATACTTACCGTAGGTAGTCGCCTATACTTTCTGTAGGTAGTCTCCTATACTTACTGTAGGTAGTCACCTATACTTAATGTAGGTAGTCACCTATACTTTCTGTAGGTAGTTGCCCATACTTACCGTAGGTAGTCTCCTATACTTACCGTAGATAGTCACCTATACTTACCGTAGGTAGCCACCTATACTTTCTGTAGGTAGTCTCCTATGCTTACCGTAGGTAGTCACCTATACTTACTGTAAGTAGTCACCTATATTTACCGTAGGTAGCCACCTATACTTACTGTAGGTAGTCACCTATACTTACCGTAGGTAGTCACCTATACTTACTGTAGGTAGTCGCCTATACTTACCGTAGGTAGTTGCCTATACTTACTGTAGGTAGTCACCTATACTTACTGTAGGTAGTCACCTATACTTACCGTAGTTAGTCGCCTATACTTACTGTAGGTAGTCGCCTATACTTACCGTAGGTAGTCGTAACATCCATAAACTAGTCGGCCAGCACAGTAGAGAAGTCATAGATGATGGATGATCATGGACACAGTCTGACTGACTCACTCGGGGGTTTGTTGTTGTTGTTGTTGTTTTTTAATTTTATTTAATTTTTCTCCCTACTTTTATCCGGCCAATTACCCCACTCTTCCGAGCCGTCCCGGTCGCTGCTCCAACCCCCTCTGCCGATCCGAGGAGGGCTGCAGACTACCACATCCCTCCTCTGATACATGTGGAGTCACCAGCCGCTTCTTTTCACCTGGCAGTGAGGAGTTTCACCAGGGGGACGTAGCACGTGGTAGGATCATGCTATTCCCCCTAAGTGGGGGGAACTGGGGGAAATATCGCCCCGACCGACCAGAGAAGGCGCTAGTGCAGCGACCATGACACATACCCACATCCAGCTTCCCACCTGCAGACATAGCCAATTGTGCCTGTAGGAACACCCGAGCAAGCCGGAGGTAACACGGGGATTTGAACCGGCAAGCCCCATGTTGGTAGGCGACGGAATAGACCGCCACGCTACCCAGATGCCACGGTTTGTTGTTTAAATGACAGGTTTAAGACTCCTGTTCAGTTGTCCCATAAGACACCCTTGTAAAGCTGAGTCCAGTGCTGGTCCCGTGTCCAAAATCTCCTCACAGAACCTGCACATGATGTGATACCTGAAGGAGATGGTCATCATGGTCATGATGGAAATAAGATCCAAGTTGTTAAAAACAGAATCATCCTTTATTGGACGTAGAACCTATTTCATTAAATCCCTCCTTTCCTCCACCATTCACTCCTCTTATCTTCTCATCTTTCTTCTATTCTCGCCCTCATCCCCCCTCTTTGCCTCCTCCTCTGCCTCTTTATTTCTCTTCACACCATCACTATAACACCACCCCTCACTTAGGTTTTCCTCCTCTTCTCTCCTCGGGGTGGTTTCCATGTGAACAAAAATCTATTTTTGGAAACCCGCTCGCCTCGTTTTCCTTTTCTTGTTTCTCCTCCTCCACCTTAAAGCCCTGCAACCTCCCACCACCTCCGAACATCCGAGGAGGAATCGAGGGCTCCTGTGAGGAGCCTTACCCCTTTTGTGACTCACCGGCATTATTCAGATCCGTTTGTTTGTGCAGGGATGATTTTCCAGGACCTGATGGGGGATCAGGGGATCAGGAGACACCTCCCAAAAACCCAGACAGTGCTCTTAGTTTAATTTCGGTTGCGTAAAGAAAACTGGCGGTCCTGCTACGGCGCCAGCTGACCCAAGACCAGAACTTTCAGGCACTTAAGTCTGTCCTGTTTGGGATTTTTACCAAATATAATAAATAAATAAATAAATAGCACCAATGCACTTCTGAACAGAGTCAGGATCACCCTTTCATCCACTACTGGTGCTGCTGAGTATCAGGAGTGCAGAATGGCTTGGACTGTATGGAGGGTAACCCCCAAACAGCCATTTACACATTAGGCATGTAAATACATCTCCCTGCACTTGAGTGTCATGATAGTGTCTTTAACAATATTGTGTCCATTTTCTTTCTTTTTTGGGGGGAGGGGGGCGATTTCCCCCCTTTTTCTCCCCAATTGTACCTGTCCAATTACCCCACTCTTCCGAGCTATCCTGATCGCCGCTCCACCCCTCTGCCGATGCGGGGAGGTCTACAGACTACCACATGTCTCCTCGGATACATGTGGAGTCACCAACCACTTCTTTTCACCTGACAGTGAGGAGTTTCACCAGGGGGACTTAGCGCATGGGAGGATCACACTATTCCCCCCAGTTCCCCCTCCCCCCCGCAAAGGCGCCCCGACCGACCAGAGGAGGTGCTAGTGCAACGATCAGGACACATACCCACATCGGGCTTCCCACCCGCAGACACGGCCAATTGTGTTTGTAGGGATGCCCGACCAAGCCGAAGGTAACACGGGGATTCGAACTGGCCATCCCCATGTTGGTAGGCAACGGAATAGACCACTACGCCACCCGGAAGCCCCCCCGCTGCATTGATACTTAAATTACACAAAGAGAGGTGTCAGTATCGCTACTTCATTGTCTAGTCTCATCTCTCCTAGTGGGCAAAGATGATTTCGCTTCTGGTGTGGGAAGATGGCGGCATAAATTTACATTTGCGGCAACCTCACCCAGTACCGTCCATGCAGTGTCTTTCTGTAAGTCTAAGTGTGTCTTCGTTTGATGGCTGGTAGAGCTTGGTCTGCTGAGTCCTGTTGGCGCAGGGACCACGGCCCTGCCTGGAGCTGCACCCGAAGAGGAAACACCGAGGGCGATCTGACAGGACGCGGAAGCAGAGCAGGCTAAGCTAACTGCTAGCCCATACAGACCAGCAGTTCCAATAACACCGGGGGTGGTCTGGCGGCAGCCTCGTCTGGCCTTGACTGTGTTTTTGGTGTTGTCGTGTGGAGCGCGGGGAGGTGTGTCAAAGGTGTCTGGCTGGGAGAGCTGGCGCTGGATCGGCTTGGGGAAACTGGTCTGCTGCATCCGGTGGGCTCAAGGAGAAAACACCGAGGGTGGTCTGACAGGACACGGAAGCGGGGCAGGCTAAGCTAACTGCTAGCCCATGCAGACCAGTGGTTCCGACAGTCATCCTGGCATTCCCTCTCTTGGACAGTGCACTTTTCGACATGTGTTTTTGTAGTTTTTTTGTAGTTTGGATATATGTGTTCTTGTAGTTTGGATATGTGTTCTTGTCTTTGAGTTGCGCTGCTGTGGGCTGGGGGAAACCATGTTAAGTTTCATTTCATGTACGCAAGTGCATGAAATGAAATGACAAATAAAGGTTTCTGACTCCTGGTAGGTGGCAGGTGCAGTGTTATAACAAGGTTGCACAGAACAACAGCAGCAGGTGCTGCCATTGCTACAGTAGCTAGACTCCAATTACTGTGATTTGATGTCCACTAAGTTGTTCCCTTATCTTTGTAAAATGTTGACAAAATGTTGCAGTATATCAGTGTTTGTCGTACCATGTGACACCACAGTATGTTGAGTCATAGTTGTGATGCAGATTGTATTTCCAGATTCTTGCCATGACGCCGCCCAATTATCCACATCATTGTGAAGTGATATTATATTTTCTGAAATTGCTTAACTGTGCAGAAGTACCCCTCCCCCTTTATTTGTGTAAAAAAATTTGATAAACCACAATGAAGTGCTCTTGTGTTGGAGAGTAATGGCCCCTGCAGCGGTGAGGACCTCCCGTTGCACAGCAGAGCTCGTTTTTGTTTTTTTATTATTAATAAATACGGTAGTCCTGGTGCTTATTTTATTATCCTGTTGTACTGGGCAGCTCCCACTCGTAACTCCATCTACCACCAACCCCTCCCGCGTGTTGTTTAGTGCCGTCTCTGTAAATTAGGTCAATTTTCCTCCTCCTCCTAATGTCCTGTCTGTGTGTAGTGTTGTGTTGTGTTGTGTTGCCGCTGGTGTCTTGACCAGGTCTCTCAGGAGAATAAGACCCCGTGTCTCAATGAGCTCGCCTGTGTAAATAAAGGTTAGAAATATAAACAAGAGTCCAAGACCAGGAGCTGCATGGGGGAGCTGGTGGCCGTGTGGCAGAGAGCCCCTGCCAGCATCTGATGTGTGGAGAAAGAGAGAGCGTGAGCGGAATACTAAGCGTCTGACTCGCTCGCCCACTGCCACGGTGGAGCGAGGGAGCATGGAGCGCCGTGTTTTCCGACAGGAAATCAATGGTGTTCCAGCTGCGCCCCGTCAGCCCCAAAAAGAATCCAGATACTTGCGTTGATGCACTGGGTCCTGTTGGCGATGCCCGGTTAGTTTTGCACGATGGATATAACACACATCATTTATTTCCCAATGTTCACCAAGTGCTTGAAACTGACGAATAGAGAAGCAAAAAAAAGCACATGACGAGCCCTTCTTGACCCTCCGGAAGTTTGACCACAGCGGATCTTCAGAACAACTGCTTTCTCAGCACAGCGGTCGATAGGATCACATCTTTAGACAGAAAGTCACATATTTGTCATCAGTTTAAAATAAATCAAGCTGGACGTCCGGGTAGCGTGGCGGTCTATTCCGTTGCCTACCAACACAGGGATCTTCGGTTCGAATCCCCGTGTTGCCTCCGGCTTGGTCATGCTTCCCTAAAGACACAATTGGCCGTGTCTGCGGGTGGGAAGCCGGATGTGGGTATGTGTCCTGGTTGCTGCACTAGCGCCTCCTCTGGTCCGTGGGGGCGCCTGTTTGGGGGGGAGGGGGAACTGGAGGGAATAGCCTGATCCTCCCACGTGTTACGTCCCCCTGGTGAAACTCCTCACTGTCAGGTGAAAAGAAGCGGCTGGTGACTCCACATGTATGGGAGGAGGCATGTGGTAGTCTGCAGCCCTCCCCGGATCGGCAGAGGGGGTGGAGCAGCGAGTGGGGTAATTGGTCGGATTCAATTGGGGAGAAAAAGGGAGGAAATAAATTGATAAATCAATCAATCAATCAAGCTATTTTAAAAGTTAAGGCTGGGAGATGGTTTTGACCTCCTTTGTGACCCCTTGTTACCTCTAAAATTTTGCGAGGTCATCCAAGGACAATTGGCCATCTTTGCCAATAAAATGTAAATAAAATCAACATTTTCTCTGTAAAGTTGTTGACTGACAATCAAAAAAATGCTCCTCAAGATAGGGTAAATAAAGTAAGAAGGCTGTGACAGAAGGACAAAAAAAAAAAATAATGTAATGAAACATAATGACCAAATAGATTTAAAACAGGAAGTGTTCTCCTTAAAGCTCTGGAAATCGATCCCTCTCTTTTCCACCATGCTGAAAGAGAGGCTTTGCATTTGGTTTGGCGATTTGATGATTTCCTCACCGCTTCCGGTGTGGGAAGATGACAGCGTGAATTCATGTTTGCAGCGGCCTCACCCAGTACTGGTGTGGGAAGATGGCAGCGTGAACTTACATGTGCGGCGGCCTCACACAGTACCGTCCATGCAGTGTGTTTGTCCACACCTGTGTCTAAGTTCTTGTCTTCGTTTGATGGCTGGGAGAGCTTGTTCTGCTGCGTCCTGTGGGCCCATGGACCACGACCCTGACTGGAGCTGTGTCCAAGGAGGACACAATGTGGGCGGTCTGACAGGACGCGGAAGCAGGGCAGGCTAAGCTAACTGCTAGGCAGACTGGCAGTTCCGATAACACCGAGGGCGGTCTGGCGGCGGCCTCGCCTGGCGTTGACTGTGTTTTTGGTGTTGTCGTGTGGAGTGTGGAGAGGTGTGTTGAAGGTGTTTGGCAGGGAGAGCTGGCGTTGGATCGGCTGGAGGAGCCTGGTCTGCTGCTGCCTGGAACTGCGCCCAAGGAGAGAACACCAAGGGCGGTCTGACAGGACGCGGAAGCGGGGCAGGCTAAGCTAACTGCTAGCCCATGCAGACCGGAAGTTCTGACAGTTATCCTGGCGTACCCTCTCTTGGACAGTGATTATGTTGGATATATGTGTTCTTGTAGTTTATGGATATGTGTTTTGGTCTTTGTGTTGCACTGCTGTGGGCTGAGGGAAACTATAGTTCATATCATTTCATGTGCGCAGGTGCATGGAATGAAATGACAGCTAAATAGTCCTGATTCCTGACTGAGGCCGACTTTTAAGGTTGGTTCGGGTAAGACGTTGCTTTTCAGTCTTCAGAGGAAAACCGTCTCAGAACCACACAGTAATTAGAACTCACATGATCACATGATCACCAGTCATCCCACTGCTAGAATGGTGTCATGTTGCATGCTGGGATTCTGTTCTTGCCCAGAGGTTTCCAACACCCTGGGAGACCAGCAGTGCTGCTGGTTTTCTACTCTACCCAGGTATTCCAGCTGTCTAATTGGGGGGGGGGGGGTTAGACCACAGACTTGAGGTGGATGTAATGAACCACCTGGCAGGGTAAAGCAAATCAGCAGTACCCTGAATCTCTGAGGACTGGCGCTGGTACCCACTTCTCTACAACACACTTCAGTAACCTGTAATCACATGTCCATTCACTCACGCTGCCTTAGTCGGGATAAGGCGCCCGGTATGTCATCAGATTCCGGAGGCTAAATGAGTTGAATGGAAGGCAAATGCCCCCGTGGCACCACCTGCTGTTTTGGTGCTCAGCCCATTTGTGAGAAAATCAGGCATTTGTATTTGCAGCTCATACAAGCGGAATAACAGTGCCAGGAGTCAGGTGACCCACAAATGACATGTGTTGCTGTGTACTTAGCGAAAAAAAATTTGTTGCATTCGTAAAACTTGTGACACAGACATGCAAAATGTTGCTCATTTATTTGCATTCATTCTTCATATTTGAGGAACCTGTCCAGCATTTGTTTGTAATAGTACTTGTATTTGCAAAAAAATACATTTTTTAATAGCTGTATGTATTTGCAAAGCACATTGTTTTTGTTTGAACACGACCCCGAGATACTTGAACTCCTTCAGGCGGATTGGTGCAGCATCAGCAGTAATGTGGACGTTGTACCGGACCGTTGTGGTGAAGAGGGAGCTGAGCCGGAAGGCAAAGCTCTCAATTTACCAGTCAGTCTTCCTTCCAACCCTCACCTGTGGTCATGAGCTTTGGGTAGTGACCGAAAGGGTGAGATGGCGGATACAAGCGGCTGAAATGAGTTTCCTCCGTAGGGTGTCTGGGCTCAGCCTTAGAGATAGGGTGAGGAGCTCGGACATCTGGAGGGAGCTCGGAGTAGAGCCGCTGCTCCTTCGCATCGAAAGGAGCCAGTTGAGGTGGTTTGGGCAACTGATTAGGATGCCTCCTGGGCGCCTCCCTTTGGAGGTTTTCCTGGCACGTCCAACTGGGAAGAGTCCCCGGGGTAGACCCAGAACTTGCTGGAGGGACTATAGGTCCAGTCTGGCCTGGGAACATCTTGGGATCCCCCAGGAAGAGCCAGAGGGCGTTGGAGTGCCCTACTTAGCTTGCTGCCACCACGACCCGACCCTGGAGAAGTGGCCGATGATGAGATGAGATGAGATGAGATTGTGTTTGTTTGAGAGGTGTATGTTGTATTTCTAAAGCATGGCGTGTATATTTGTGAATTGTGGGCCCTTTATTTTTTACTTTTTTTATTTCCTACTATCAAGTGCAATTGTACAGTGTAGTCACATGGTTAGAGGTACAAAACAGGCATAAATGTCCTCGGGGCACTCCATGGATTTCAGCATCCTCTCAATGTCCATATATATAGTTCCCATTCTCAGAAAACAGGAATGAATGGTAATATTCCTAATTTTTTTTTTTGAGATACTTTATTAATCCCCGTGGGGAAATTCCGCTCTGCATTTAAGCCATCCTAGCTGTGTAGCTAGGAGCAGTGGGCAGCCGCCGTGCAGCACCCGGGGACCACCTCCAGTTGGTCTTGCCATGCCTCAATCAGGGGCACAGACAGGAGTATCAACCCCAACATGCATGTCTTTTTGATGGTGGGGGAAACCGGAGCACCCGGAGAAAACCCACGCAGACACGGGGAGAACATGCAAACTCCTCACAGAGGATGACCCGGGACGACCTCCAAGGTTGGACTACCCCGGGGTTCTATCCCAGGCCGTTCTTGCTGTGAGGCGACAGCGCTAACCACTGCGCCACCGTGCCGCCACCGTAAAAAAGAGCAAGATGGTTCCAAGGGCAGTTCTATATCTAAACATGTGTTAATTTCATTTTGAATGTTTTGCCAAAATTCCCAAAATTTTAGACAGTCCCAAAATATGTGTGGTCTCTTACCAGGTCACAGCCCCTCCAGCGCTGATCCGAGGTACCACTGGATTTTTATGTGACAAGAGGAGTCCTGGAAAATCTCACTTAACTTGCCATTCGAATTCCTTCCAGTGGGGCTCTTTGTTATGTTATGTCCCTCTCTGCGCGATACGTTCCAGTTTTTATCTGAAATTACGACAGTTACTATTTTCCTTGATATCCAAGCTGTTATCCGCTTCTAACACCGATGTAGTGAATTCAGGGGGCAGCCAGGAACCGCTGCAGCCGGGATGCTCACCTGGGTCTCCCGCACCAGGGGCAACTGTGCTAACCAGTAACTAAAGGGTCCGACCCATGAGCCAACCGGCTAGCGAGTCTACTCATTCATGCTCGTTACACTACCACCCTCCTTCAGGAAGCGCGTCCCCCCGCTTCACCATACCAGCTCTCTCACACCTATGGGTGCACACGCTTCCGATGGCCTCAGGGTCTCACCAGCCCACTTCTAACACCAATGTAATGAATTCAGGGGCAGCCGCGAACCGCCACATCCGGGACGCGAACCCGGGTCTCCCGCGCCATGGGCGGCTACATTAACCAGTTGACTAACGGGTCCGACCCTTTACTTGACCGGTTAGTGTAGTCGCCCGTGGTGCGGGGGGCCCGGGTTCACGTCCCGGCTGCCCCCTGAATTCGCTACATTGTCATATTGTAGCACTACATAAAGTAGCAGTCCTGATTTGCTGCACTGTAATTACATCATAGTAGTACAGTATGAAGAAGCAGTGGCAGTGGTACTAGTACATTTGCTACATAGTAATCATGTCAGCGTAGAGTACGTTTCATGTGGAGAACATTTATTTCAAGCGTGTCTTAGATCGTTGAGAAGCAGTGAGTTGAATCAAAAGTACAAAGTAGAGCGAAACAAGTCAGAAAACATGCAAATTGTGGTAAATTATAATGGCGACATCCATGAAGGTTTAGATGTGATGGATGAAACGTTGTGATCTACACGCAGTACAACCAGTATGGATTCCAACCTCCCCGCTTCGAATCCACGAGACAGAATGACCACACTTTGCGCCGCCATTTGTTGGCGTTAAAGGAGCGACTCGTCAACAAGGCGTGGGTCCAGACCGGCTTCGGAGCAACAGGGAGTTTTTTTCCCGTCTCTTCCTTTCTGATAGTCCGCACCGCCTGGCTTCTCTGATGTAGGTCCCGTTGGCCGGTGTGGCTGGTCAGCCTCCTGCGGCGCGTTGTTGGCTTTCTAATCTACTCACACAAGACCCGGTGGGAGGTGCCAGTCAAGGGCATTTGATTCTGCTAATTGCTTCTCAGGGAGAGGCGACGTGAGCGGCATGCTGAGAGAAGAGACTGCCAGACATGCCGCTAAAATAAACACACACACCTCTTTTGAACAGTGTGTGGTTGATGTTTCACATCATAGGGAGCCTCCTTGAGAGTGACCTTGACCAATAGGCCGGCCTGGGGATGTCGGCACAGCAAAGGGGAACTTTCTTTTTTTTTTTAAAAATTTTTCATGCGGACGTTGTACCGGACCGTTGTGGTGAAGAGGGAGCTGAGCCGGAAGACAAAGCTCTCAATTTACCAGTCAGTCTTCCTTCCAACCCTCACATATGGTCAGGAGCTTTGGGTAGTGACCGAAAGGGTGAGATCGTGGATACAAGCGGCTGAAATGAGTTTCCTCCGTAAGGTGTCTGGGCTCAGCCTTAGAGATAGGGTGAGGAGCTTGGACATCCGGAGGGAGCTCGGAGTCGAGCTGCTGCTCCTTCGTGTCTAAAGGAGCCAGTTGAGGTGGTTCGGGCATCTGATCAGGATGCCTCCTGGGCGCCTTCCTTTGGAGGTTTACCGGGCACGTCCACCTGGGAGGAGACCCCGGGGTAGACCCAGAACTCGCTGGAGGGACTACATGTCCAGTCTAGCCTGGAAACGCCTTGGGGTACCCCAGGAGGAGCTGGAGGGCGTTGCCGGGGAGAGGGACGTCTGGAGTGCCCTACTTAGCTTGCTGCCACCGCGACCCGACCCCGGAGAAGCGGCTGATGATGAATGAGTCATTTTTTATTTTCATTTTTCTCCCAGCACCAACAGCTCAGCATCAAAAGCAGCTCTCCTCTGAAATACTTACATCCGTTTTCAGCAGGCTGACTCATGAACAACACCGGTGTGAAAAGTTTTCCTTTTTTTTTTTTTTTATTGGTTCCGCTGCCTCTTAACAGCCGATACGTCTCAGATGTACCCTAACTTGTGCCTGTGTAAGTGTGTGTGGGCTCACAATAACGGAGTTGTTTCCCTCGCTGGGCGGCTGCCTCCGGTCCATCTGTGACTGGATGGACTGCAGCGAGAACAGATTTACCGCCACATCGTTCCATCGATACGCCACACAGAGGGAGCTTGTGTGTGTGTGTGTGTGTGTGCGTGTGTGTATGTGTGTGTTTCTTGTGGCTGTGGTCGTTTTTCATTGTCTCGCAACTGCTGCAGACCCCACCCAACCCGCCCCACCCCCACCCCTACCTCCTGTGTAGTTCACTTCATCAACATGCTGATTGACTGATCTAGCTGTCATTTACTGCCTTCACCCACTCCACTCCACTCCACCCCCGAGTCCATGTTTTTCCCTCAGCCGCTCAGTCTTTGGGTTTTTCTTCCTCTCCCTCCTTCTCGAGCCTTCTCTCTCTCTCTCTCTCTGTCTGTCTCTGCTGATGGCAGCTGATCGGTCATCCTCCTACCCTCCATCATTAGTGAAGTTCAATAGTCTTTGATTTGATTTCTATACCACAGCTAGACTGATTGATTTTTTTTAGATCGCCCAGTCATCTCTCTCTCTCTCTCTCTCCATGCGTCTCTATCTCTCCCCTCTCAAGCATCCTCGGTTGTGTCTTCCATCTCTCCAAACAGTATGGGAGCTTCCTCCCTCTCCTACCTCTTTCCCAACTCTTCCACACGGCCTTCTTCTTTGTTTTTGCGGCGGGCTTGTTTGGAGCGCAGCCACCAGGCGTGGCGTCTTTTTTGTTGAAGAAACATTTTAGCGGCGTGGTTTTCTCTGTGAAAACACCACCTGTCCTGGC
>NC_079224.1:45650470-45666567 GCF_029633865.1 Lampris incognitus | reverse complement strand
AGGAATGGTTCAGGTTTTATATGGGAATGGTTCAGGTTTGATACGGGAATGGTTCAGGTTTGATACGGGAATGGTTCAGGTTTGATACGGGAATGGTTCAGGTTTGATACAGGAAGGTCCAGGTTTGATACGGGAATGGTTCAGGTTTGGTACGGGAATGGTTCAGGTTTGATACGTGAATGGTTCAGGTTTGATACGGGAATGGTTCAGGTTTGATACGGGAATGGTTCAGGTTTGATACGTGAATGGTTCAGGTTTGATACGGGAATGGTTCAGGTTTGATACGGGAATGGTTCAGGTTTGATACGGGAATGGTTCAGGTTTGGTACGGGAATGGTTCAGGTTTGATACGGGAATGGTTCAGATTTGGTACGGGAATGGTTCAGGTTTGATACGGGAATGGTTCAGGTTTGATACGGGAATGGTTCAGGTTTGGTATGGGAATGGTTCAGGTTTGGTACGGGAATGGTTCATCTCATGTTGGTTGAAGACTCTAAACTCATTATATAGGGATTTCTGAAATATCTATGGAGAAAAAGGAACGGGACGTTTACTTCCAGATCCAGGTCTTCAGAAAAAGTTGGCGGTCAGGTTTCAGCGCTGTATTATAGGTGAATGTTAGAATAACATAGCAACGTACCCCCCCCAACCACCCCTCCCGGGGGGGGGGGGCAATAGTAGAAATAGAAGTAGAGTTAGTATCTTTAATTAAAACTGCAGCAGAATCAGTTGCAGTATTAGTGTAAGTAGTGCTAGTACTGGCAGTACTAATAGAAGCATCATGAGTAAGCAGCAGAAGCAGTGGTTCTAGTGGTGATAGTGTCAGTAGCGCTGGTACTGGGTAGCAGTCATAACAACTGTATTAGCACTTTCAAGAATGTGTGGTAGTTTTATTTGCACCTGTAGCGCTATTAGCAGCTGCACCCAAGTGTCAGTGGCAGAAGTTGTAGTATTTAGTGTTAGCAGTAGCAGCAGTAGTAGTAGCAGTAGTAGTAGTTGTACTTGTAGCAGTTAGTACCAATTGCAGTGGTAGCGGCTGTATTTGTACTTGTAGCAGCAGTTGTAGTTGCAGTTGTTGGAGGGGGGAAGGAGCGTTGTGAGAGAGGAGCGGCAGTGTGTGTGTGTGTGTGTGTGCGCTGTGTGAGGGTGAGTCAGTTAGTGTTTGTGTGTTTGTGTCGGTGTGTGTGAAAGGCGAGAGAGAGAGAGTGTGAGATGCAAAGTGACAGAAGGAGGATAGCGGGGCCTCTAGGGGCCATTATAGAGGAGAAGTCATTACCAGTGTGAATGCCCCGTGCTCCCAGGGGCCGTTTTGGGAGATAACTGGGCTCATTCCTCTCACCCCGCACTTTAATGCATGGGCATGCTCAGGCACACACACACACACACACACACACACACACACACACACACACACACACACACACACACACACACACACACACAAACACACAGGAAATTGCCTCCTGTGTATATCCATCCACACAACATCTTACACATGCAGACGGTTCACTTTCTCTCTCCTTTTGCTTGTGTGTGTGTGCGTGTGTGTGTGTGTGTGTGTGTGTGCGCATGTGTGCGTGTGTGTGTGTGCGTGAGGGAGAGAGAGACGTGACACTGTTAAATTATTTGTCAGATCGTACTACAGTTGTGAATTCTGACTCATCATTGAGGGCTGCCTCCAAACAGCCGACCAAATGTTAGTCAATGAGAAGAATCCTTATAATTTATCGGTATCATTTATCATTATCAGTATCATTTATCAGCACCATTTTCATTTAGGGCTGAAGAAGAAAAACGAGAAGAATTTTGGCTTATCATTTAGAGCTGCCTCCAAATAGTTGACCAAACATTAGTCAGTGAGAAGAAGAATCATTTACTCAAATCAGTATCGTTTGTCATTATCATTTAGAGCTGCCTCAAACACTCTACCAAACGATAGCCAATGAGAAGAAGGATCATTACGCTCCAGCATCCCCGCGACCCTGACAGCAGGGTAAGCGGTTAAGATAATGGATGGATTTTCATTTAGGGCTGAAGAAGAATGAGAAGAATTTTGACTTATCATTTAGAGCTGCCTCCAAATAGTCGACCAAACATTAGTCAGTGAGAAGAGAATCATTATCATTTATCGTTGTCATTTTCATTTAGGGCTGAAGAAGAAGAAGAATTTAACTTATCATTTAGGGCTGCCTCCAAATAGTCGACCAATCGTTAGTCGATGAGAAGAGTCTCGGTCGACCAGGCTTTCATTGGTCGCTTAATTGCAAATAAAAAAACCTGTATGAAACTTGTGAAGTGGCGACACCCACGGTCAGGCGGCCAGTCAGGAAGAGGTATTGGCGTGTACACGGCATGTCTGGTGGATTGCTCCCTCCAGGTCTGAGGCCATGGTTCTCTACCGGAAAATGGTGGGTTGCTCCCTCCAGGTTGGGGATTAGTTGTTGCCTCAAGTGAAGGAGTTCAAGTATCTCGGGGTCTTGTTCAGGAGTGAGGGTAGGATGGAGCGGGAGATTGACAGGTGGATTGGTGCAGCGTCAGCAGTAATGTGGACGTTGTACCGGACTGTTGTGGTGAAGAGGGAGCTGAGCCGGAAGACAAAGCTCTCGATTTACCAGTCAGTCTTCCTTCCAACCCTCACCTATGGTCAGGAGCTTTGGGTGGTGACTGAAAGGATGAGATCACGGATACGAGCAGCTGAAATGAATTTTCTCTGCACGGTGTCTGGGCTCAGCCTTAGAGATAGGGTGAGGAGCTCGGACACGGTGTCTGGGCTCAGCCTTAGAGATAGGGTGAGGAGCTCGGACACGGTGTCTGGGCTCAGCCTTAGAGATAGGGTGAGGAGCTCGGACACGGTGTCTGGGCTCAGCCTTAGAGATAGGGTGAGGAGCTCGGACACGGTGTCTGGGCTCAGCCTTAGAGATAGGGTGAGGAGCTCGGACACGGTGTCTGGGCTCAGCCTTAGAGATAGGGTGAGGAGCTCGGACACGGTGTCTGGGCTCAGCCTTAGAGATAGGGTGAGGAGCTCGGACACGGTGTCTGGGCTCAGCCTTAGAGATAGGGTGAGGAGCTCGGACACGGTGTCTGGGCTCAGCATTAGAGATAGGGTGAGGAGCTCGGACACGGTGTCTGGGCTCAGCCTTAGAGATAGGGTGAGGAGCTCGGACACGGTGTCTGGGCTCAGCATTAGAGATAGGGTGAGGAGCTCGGACACGGTGTCTGGGCTCAGCCTTAGAGATAGGGTGAGGAGCTCGGACACGGTGTCTGGGCTCAGCCTTAGAGATAGGGTGAGGAGCTCGGACACGGTGTCTGGGCTCAGCCTTAGAGATAGGGTGAGGAGCTCGGACACGGTGTCTGGGCTCAGCCTTAGAGATAGGGTGAGGAGCTCGGACACGGTGTCTGGGCTCAGCCTTAGAGATAGGGTGAGGAGCTCGGACACGGTGTCTGGGCTCAGCATTAGAGATAGGGTGAGGAGCTCGGACACGGTGTCTGGGCTCAGCCTTAGAGATAGGGTGAGGAGCTCGGACACGGTGTCTGGGCTCAGCATTAGAGATAGGGTGAGGAGCTCGGACACGGTGTCTGGGCTCAGCCTTAGAGATAGGGTGAGGAGCTCGGACACGGTGTCTGGGCTCAGCCTTAGAGATAGGGTGAGGAGCTCGGACACGGTGTCTGGGCTCAGCCTTAGAGATAGGGTGAGGAGCTCGGACACGGTGTCTGGGCTCAGCCTTAGAGATAGGGTGAGGAGCTCGGACACGGTGTCTGGGCTCAGCCTTAGAGATAGGGTGAGGAGCTCGGACACGGTGTCTGGGCTCAGCCTTAGAGATAGGGTGAGGAGCTCGGACACGGTGTCTGGGCTCAGCCTTAGAGATAGGGTGAGGAGCTCGGACACGGTGTCTGGGCTCAGCCTTAGAGATAGGGTGAGGAGCTCGGACACGGTGTCTGGGCTCAGCCTTAGAGATAGGGTGAGGAGCTCGGACACGGTGTCTGGGCTCAGCCTTAGAGATAGGGTGAGGAGCTCGGACACGGTGTCTGGGCTCAACCTTAGAGATAGGGTGAGGAGCTCGGACACGGTGTCTGGGCTCAGCCTTAGAGATAGGGTGAGGAGCTCGGACACGGTGTCTGGGCTCAGCCTTAGAGATAGGGTGAGGAGCTCGGACACGGTGTCTGGGCTCAGCCTTAGAGATAGGGTGAGGAGCTCGGACACGGTGTCTGGGCTCAGCCTTAGAGATAGGGTGAGGAGCTCGGACACGGTGTCTGGGCTCAGCCTTAGAGATAGGGTGAGGAGCTCGGACACGGTGTCTGGGCTCAGCCTTAGAGATAGGGTGAGGAGCTCGGACACGGTGTCTGGGCTCAGCCTTAGAGATAGGGTGAGGAGCTCGGACACGGTGTCTGGGCTCAGCCTTAGAGATAGGGTGAGGAGCTCGGACATCTAGAGGGAGCTCAGAGTCAAGCTGCTGCTCCTTTGCGTCTAAAGGAGCCAGTTGAGGTGGTTCGGGCATCTGATCAGGATGCCTCCTGGGTTCCTTCCTTTGGAGGTTTACCAGGCGTAGCCAACTGGGAGGAGACCCCGGGGTAGACCCAGAACTTGCTGGAGGGACTACATGTCTGATATGACCTGGGAACGCCTTGGGATCCCCCAGGAGGAGCTGGAGGGCGTTGCTGGGGGGAGGGACGTCTGGAGTGCCCTACTTAGCTTGCTGCCACCACGACCCGACTCCAGAGAAGCGGCTGATGATGAATGAATGAATGAAGTCATTGTGTTGGTGTTACAAGTTCATGAGTTCTGTGATGTTATACTGTCTGCTTGCTGGTTGTTCAGACATTCAAATTCAGCAACACTTCTGCCGGTGTCGACAACAGGCGGCTCGCTTCGTGCATACTCTTGTAGAATTCATATTTGAAAGAGTCATTATGACAGGTTTGGACTTCTCTGTAAGGTAGCACGGTGTTAAAAATGTTCTTTCTCAGCCCCGGAAGTCAAAACCCCACCCAAAAGTTCCTGATCCCTGAACCTCCATGTGGTCAGGTTAGATCTGGACCCTCCCAGTGACCAGCGGTAGAAGACTGTGGTTGAACCGGGCATCTCTTGGGTGACCATGTAGAAGTGTGTCACTGTGAAGAACAGAATAACCAGAAGATAAGTCTGTTTGCTCGTCACACATTTTCTGATCACACGGAGTTCATGTAGCTACTTGTAACGTAGGTACTCCACTACGTAACCTACGTCAAACCTGCGCCGCGGCGTTCTGTCAACACACCCACTCGCTTGATGAACCGGATGGCCTTCTCCTGCCGGTCTTGGTACCACTGCCAGTTATCCGTCATTTCAGTCTGACTCCGTGGCAACTGGAGTGGCTCTTTAAACCCGCCTCTACTTTACATCATTACCCACACCGGCGCTGCTTTCCGCTGTGTTTAATTGTCTCCTCCGATATCAGCGTTGACTCATTTAGTCTTCTTTCCTCTTCCCTCCACGAGGGCCTGGCCTTGACCCCGGGTCCGCCTCGCTAAGTCATTAGCGCTGTGCCACGTGGACTGCTGCAGCTGTGTCTGAACCTAGCTGACCCTCCAGTCCTGCGTGGGGCATCTTTTATTTTTAATTCAATGTCATCTTCACATTTCCTGAGCCGCTGTTTGCCAATTAAGGCCGTTTTCTTTTATTTTAACATCTCTTATCTCACTCTTTCTTTCTCCCTGTCTCTCTCTCTCTCTCTCTCTCTCTAATGGTCATTACTTTCCAGCCTGTCTGTACTCTCTCCCCCCCTCTCTCGCTCTCCCCCCCTCGCTCTCTCCCCCCCTCTCCCCCCGCTCTCTCTCGCTCTCTCTCCTCCTCTCTCTCTTTCTCGAATGGTCATTACTTTCCAGCCTGTCTGTACTCCCCCCCCCCCCCGCTCTCACTTTCTTACCACTACAGAAAATTGCAGATGAACATTTAATGTCCAGGAATTCCCATTATAGACACTACCACTGACCAGCCCTGTAACAAACTGGCCACCATCTCCAACACTGACCATACACAATCTCCAACACTGACCATACACAATCTCCAACACTGACCATACACAATCTCCAACACTGACCATACACAATCTCCAACACTGACCATACACAATCTCCAACACTGACCATATACAATCTCCAACACTGACCATACACAATCTCCAACACTGACCATATACAATCTCCAACACTGACCATACACAATCTCCAACACTGACCATACACAATCTCTAACACTGACCATACACAATCTCTAACACTGACCATACACAATCTCTAACACTGACCATACACAATCTCCAACACTGACCATACACAATCTCTAACACTGACCATACACAATCTCCAACACTGACCATACACAATCTCCAACACTGACCATACACAATCTCCAACACTGACCATACACAATCTCCAACACTGACCATACACAATCTCCAACACTGACCATACACAATCTCCAACACTGACCATATACAATCTCCAACACTGACCATACACAATCTCCAACACTGACCATATACAATCTCCAACACTGACCATACACAATCTCCAACACTGACCATACACAATCTCCAACACTGACCATACACAATCTCCAACACTGACCATACACAATCTCTAACACTGACCATACACAATCTCTAACACTGACCATACACAATCTCTAACACTGACCATACACAATCTCCAACACTGACCATACACAATCTCTAACACTGACCATACACAATCTCCAACACTGACCATACACAATCTCCAACACTGACCATACACAATCTCCAACACTGACCATACACAATCTCCAACACTGACCATACACAATCTCCAACACTGACCATACACAATCTCCAACACTGACCATACACAATCTCCAACACTGACCACATCTGGTCCAGACTTGTACTAGGTTTTGACCTGGTCTTGTTAATTCAAATAAGCTTGCGGACCTTCCCAGTCATTCTCAAATTTGGTTGTGTGTGTGTGCACCTCCGAGTGTCTTCATGAAGTGAATGCAATCCGTCTCTGCAAGGTTCTGATCAGTTCAATGGGGACAGCAAGGTGCTGTAACTACCAGCGCCGGGGGCTCCGGTCCCGGTCCATTTCAGTGGGTGGAGGACAGTGCTAACACTGTGCGGTATACTAGTTCAAATTCACTTCATAGCTTCCGAGGAAGGACCACGATGTGATTAGTGCCACGTTCCCGTCGGCACAACTGGGATGAAAAAACACTGAATATGTGAAAACAGTGACGCCCGACTCTCTTAACATGCAACGGTAAAATCTAACAAACCATGATCTGAATGCAGACTCATCTTTAACAACTCCAATGGAAGGCACGAAGAAAAGGTGCAAGGTGTATTTCAGTTCTCCATGATAATCCACCTCACCTCACCTCACCTATCCCGTAACCCCTCGAGAGGTCGGTGGGGCACCGCTGTTGAAAGTCGAGGCCTGTCCACTCAGCAAAGTCGAGGCCTGTCCACTTGTTGTGGTCTTCATCAGTAGTGTGTCTTGGGCAAAAAGAGTTTGGCGGGGTCCATCCTCTCCAGACTGTTGACCACAGCCGAACTCCTCATCCCGAGGCACGCCTTGGTCCCGAACCCTTGGCCGTTGACCCTAAAGAGTTCTTCCACCCTAGCCGGTGACTTCTGAGGGAAGCCTGTTGCCCAGTGATGCGGTGTTGACACCACCCCCGCACCTCGTTTAGCCGGCCAGCTGAAGCCGTTGCCCGGGGTGGGGCACGAGGAGCCAGACGCGAGAGTTAGGAGGTGGAGGAGGACCAGTGAGCCTGCTATCCTGCAGAGCAGCATCAGCTACCAGGCTGCGAAAGGTACTACCTCCATCCAAAACCCCCAATACCCCACAGCCTCTGAAATGATATATCAGAGAGACGGGCGAGGTGCTACTGTCAGTTTATTAAATGGCGGAGAATTCACTGGTCAGTTGAATTTCTCATTTGGCCCCAGGAGCTCACTGGGAAGTGGCCAATTAGAGGGGGGGGGGGGGTGTTTGTGTGAGAGAGAGAGAGAGACACTGTTAAATTTTTTTCTTTTTTTTGGATTTCCCCCCTTTTTCTCCCCAATTGTACTTGGCCAATTACACCACTCTTGCGAGCCGTCCCGGTCTTTGCTCCACCCACTCTGCCGGTCCGGAGAGGGCTGCAGACTACCACATGCCCCCACCGATACTTGTGGAGTGGTAAAAAAAAGAAAGAAAAACTTTGTTATGAAGAAAAGGAAATAATTTAAACATTATTATAGTTTATAGCCATCTTGGAATTTAAAAAAATCATTAAAATTAAAAAATTAATTAACATTAATAAAATGTTAATCAAAAATTAAAATTAAATTTTATATAAATTATATTTTATATATATTTTTATAATGTGTATATGTAATAAACATCATATGATATATATATAATTATATAAATAATTTATATAACTGAATATATTTTATAAAAATAAAACTTAAAAAAAAAACATTTGGCGTCACCAGCCGCTTCTTTTCACCTGACGGTGAGGAGTTTCGCCAGGGGGACGTAGCGCGTGGGAGGATCACGCTATTCCCCCTTGTTCCCCCTCCCCCCTGAACAGGTGGCCCAACCAACCAGAGGGGGCGCTGTGCAGCGACCAGGACACATACCCACATCCGGCTTCCCACCCACAGACACAGCCAATCGCGTCTGCAGGGGCGCCCGACCAAGCTGGAGATAACACGGGGATTCGAACCGCCGACACCCACCCACTCCATGACGTGCTGGTTGGGCACATCTTATTCATCCGTCGCAGCGTCGAGGACCATCTAGTCCTCCTGCGATGGATGACAGATGACTCGCGCAATGATTAAAGTGAGGAGGAGTTGCGCATCATCAACCCCGCCCTCTCATCCGGGACCACCTACTACCGGTGGCAAGACCGGCGAGACGACTGGCGGTGGCGACGGATGCAGATCCTTCCTCGGGGTTTCTTCCCCGAAGCCTTTCCCTTAGACGAGTACACCCACAAGGCAGCGGAGGTTTGAAATCAGAGTTGTCCTTCTCCTGCATGAGCTGCCTGACGAGACTAACGAGTCCAATCGACCCAGCCGGTTATACGGCCGGGAACCCGGTCTCCCCCGCAGCAGACTGTATGGAAGCAGGAGGTACCACGAGAAGGTGCTGCTGTGGACACACTTGTGTAGGAGCGGCCATAAGCTAAGGTGCTGGTGGACCCGCGGTGATCGCTACACCAGGAGCCGTCCCGCCTCACAGCCGGCGTGCCTTTGAGCCGGGAGCTTTGCGCAGGAGACGGAGAGCGACGGCTGACCTCGGGTCGAGCGGCGGGAAACAAACACGTGGAGGAAACTGTGAACGGGGCTGTGGGGGCGGGGTCGTCTCGTGGTCACGGTGCTCTGTTGGACTCGTTAAGGGACCCGGGAGTATCGGTGGGAACGTGGAAACGAGCGACTCCGGATCCGCGGGGGGCTGAGCTGTGGTGTGGGCTCTGATGGTGTGGTGGTTTCTGGTGGTTTCTGTGCAGACCCGTGTTGGAGGTGTGGAACATCTGTGTGACGGACGGCAGGTTGTGAAGCAGACGACGTGTTTGGGAATGTTGTTGAGGAAAGGCTTCCAGCGTCCCCGCGAGCCTGAGAGCAGGACGAGCGGGGTCGGCGGATGGAAGGACGTTCCCCAGACCCGACTTGAGTGTAACTCCACTGTGAATGCTCTGTCACAGGACTGATGTGTCATGGCGCTACGAGTGGCTGCTGGAAACCAGCATATAGAATGCCACTTGATTGATTGATTGATTGATTGATTGATTGATTGATAGCACACAGGCCTCGTGAGCCTTCACGTTGTCCATCACTATCAGAGTACACCACCAGGAGGCGTGTTAGTCATTTTGCACGTTTTCGCCCATTTAATACAAACCACGCATACTTGACATTACTGCTGAGCCTTTCCCAGAGCGTGCTGCAGGTTGTAGGTGTTGTGTGTCTTTACTTCCCTCCGCACAACCGCTGGTTTCCATTCATCTCCATATAACAATCATCTTGCCGATACTTGAAAAGCCCCTCCCCCTCCATTTATTTCCTCCCCAATTGTATCTGCCCAGTTACCCCACTCTTCTGAGCCGTCCCGGTCTCTGCTCCACCCACTCTGCCGGTCCGGAGAGGGCTGCAGACTGCCACGTGCCTCCACCGATACTTGTGGTGTGGTAAAAAAAGAAAAAAACTTTGTTATGAAGAAAAGGAAATAATTTACAGATTATTAAAGTTTATAGCCATTTTGAAATTTAAAAAAATCATTAAAATTAAAAAATTAATTAACATTAATAGAATTTTAATTGAAAATTAAAATTACATTTTATATAAATTATATTTTATATATTTTTTTATAATGTGTATATGTAATAAACATAATATGATATATATAATTACATAAATAATTTATATAACAATATATTTTATGAAAATAAAACTTAAAAAAAAAACATGTGGAGTCGCCAGCCGCTTCTTTTCACCTGACCGTGAGGAGTTTCACCAGTTGGCGCTAGTACAGCGACCAGGACACATACCCACATCCGGCTTCCCACCCGCAGACACGGCCAATTGTGTCTGTAGGGACGCCCGACCGAGCCGGAAGGTACACGGGGATTCGAACCAGCGATCCTCTTGTTGGTAGGCAACAGAATAGACCGCTACGCTACCCGGACACCCTGAAAAACCTTTTTTAAGATCGGTTCTCCATCATAATGGCCATAATGAGGTGGTTGTCAGAGTTGGGGTATGGTTGTAGGGTGATGCCGATACAAGCAGGGTGGGTTTTGGAGGTTGTCCGGTCTGTCACGTCACCTGTGAAGAACCCAGCACAGCACAGCAGACTGTCTCCACCAGGAAATAGTCCCTGGAGAGAAGGGACTGGCTTACACAGCATGTAAAGGTGGTTGACTTCTTGACGGTGCCGTGGAGCATGAGCTCCTCCCCTGAACATCTGGATTAGACAGTAGGGGACTTGGGTCATTTTCAGACATTTAAACCACTACGGTATGCTTTGGACGACGGTGGAAGTAACGCGAGGTATATGACGTTTGTAGTGAATGGGCTAAAACGTGCAGACGTTGTCTTGCCCTTTAACCGCAGGGTCTGGAGGAGAGACCGGGAAAGTGTGTTACCGGGGGTCCCTGTTGTGTTTTGGGGTTTTTTGTCGTTCTGTGGCTTCCCAGTAGTTGTTCCCTGTGTATTCACTCTGGGAGTTCTGATTTCTGTTCAAAGTACGTAAGTTTTAACATCAACATGCTGTTTCCCCCCAAACCCTTCTACACGTGTCCCATGGGACCTGACGTAGGTTTCACGTGACCTGACGTAGGTTTCACGTGACCTGACGTAGGTTTCATGTGACCTGACGTAGGTTTCACGTGACCTGACGTAGGTTTCATGTGACTTGACCACTCTCCATGCTGACACTGTATGTGTGTGTGTGTGTGTGTGTGTGTGTGTGTGAAGGTCATAAATGTTCCCCAGTGGGGCGTCCGGGTGGTGTAGCGGTCTATTCTGTTGCCTACCCACACGGGGATCGGAGGTTCGACTCCCCGTGTTACCTCCGGCCTAGTCGGGCGTCCCTACAGACACAATTGGCCGTGTCTGCGGGTTGGAAGCCGGATGTGGGTATGTGTCCTGGTCGCTGCACTAGCGCCTCCTCTGGTTGGTTGGGGCGCCTGTTCAGGGGGGAGGGGGGACTGGGGGGGATAGTGTGATCCTCCCACGCGCTACGTCCCCCTGGTGAAACTCCTCACTGTCAGGTGAAAAGAAGCGGCTGGTGACTCCACATGTATGGGAGGAGGCATGTGGTAGTCTGCAGCCCTCCCCGGATCAGCAGAGGGGGTGGAGCAGAGACCGGGACGGCTCAGAAGAGTGGGGTAATTGGCCAAGTACAATTGGGGAGAAAAAGGAGGGGGGGAAATAAAAAAGTATAGAAAGTAGAACATGATGACTTGAGTGTAAACGTGGCGGTTGTTGTTTTAACAAAGCTGAATTAAAACTGAGGATGAAGTCGCTGCATATTTCACTCTGCGTCCTGATTGGTTGATCTGCTTTGTCTCTCCGCCCACTAGGCACCTGGATAACCACCACCTGTGGGACCCCAACGAGTTCGCCGTTTCCTGTTTCAGAATCATCATGTACTCTATACAGGTACAGTACACGCCTGCTCCACCCTCCGGTCCGAGTACAACACACGGGTCTTGCATAGTGGGCCCTTGGCTTTAAATTAGAATTCACAGGGAGCTATGCGTCACCCCCCCCCCCTCCCCTTTTCTCACCAACTGTACTTGACCAATTACCCCACTCTTCCCAGCCGTCCCGGTTGCTGCTCCACCCCCTCTGCTGATCCGGGGAGGAACTACAGACTATCACATGTGTGTGAGACGAGTCTTTAGTGAATTTCAAATGGCACCGAAACCACTCGGCCGACCCGGGGACCCGTCTCACGCTACAGGATTAATTGGTTAGCTTGCCGCTTTTAAACTTAGTTTGGGCAAAACCTGGATTTTGCATCTCGCAGCGGCAGCTCAGTTTTTTTCAGCAGTACGTCGTCATGGTAACGTAACGCTGCAGGCCAGACCCGCTCCGGGGCCGGTTAAGGTCACGGATCTTAAACAGCTGTTAGACCGATCAGCTGTTAGAGCTGCTAGAATTGCCATTATTAAGGACGTCCGGGTGGCGTGGCGGTCTATCCCGTTGCCTACCAACACGGGGGTCGCCGGTTCAAATCCCCGGTTCGAATCCCCATTCAAATGCCCAGCTGCTAAACGTGAATGTAAGAATTTAGCGGCAGCAGGGAATGTGATGCTATCTTGACCGTGGTTATGCAGCGTCATTACAGAACAGTTAGGTCCCTAATGCAGGCTTGCACATTAGTCGATTATTTCCACTTAACGAATGGCCTGAAACTCAAAGGGTTTCCATAAAATTACAAGAAAAGGGAATTGTAAGGCCAAAATGATAACGCTATAAAATACAGCTACACTGCCAGCTGCGGTGTGTTTCTCCGCATGATCAGAAACGTTACGAGAGGCGAGTGAGTCTTGCTGAGCACAGTTTAACTTACATAAACGGTTTTGGTAGATATTCAGTACAGATGAATGTGCTTTTAACATTCAAGGCTTTTGAAAGGACACTACGTGTTCTGTTCGTGGTTTCAACAGCTGCCGTCACTAAAGTCACCAGTTAAAGTGGTCACTCGCTCAACCGAAACACTGGGATAGTGGGAGTCTCTCCTTCCCTAAACACCTCAAATTCTGTTTGTGTAACATGGCGTAACGTACAAAATGTTATGGATGTGGTGAGGGAGGACATGCAGGTGGTGGGCGTGACAGAGGAAGATGCAAAGGACTGGACAAGATGGAAACGGATGATCCGCTGTGGCGCCCCCTAACGGGAGCAGCCGAAAGTAGTAGTAGCAACGTAGAAAATTATTGTTCCAGCAAATCTATATTGGAACGACAGCGACCCCAGCTGCATATTTGCTGTAGATGCATTGCCTCTGCTTTATTACTCATCTCATCTCATCTTCAGCTGCTTCTCCAGGGTGGGGTCACGGTGGCAGCAAGCTAAGTAGGACACTCCAGACATCCCTCCCCCCAGCAACGCCCTCCAGCTCCTCCTGGGGGATCCCAAGGCGTTCCCAGGCCAGATTGGACATGTCGTCCCTCCAGCAAGTTCTGGAATACCCGGGGGTCTACCCCCAGTTGGACGTGCCCAGAAAACCTCCAAAGGAAGGCGCCCAGGAGGCATCCTAATCAGATGCCCGAACCACCTCAACTGGCTCCTTTAGACGTGAAGGAGCAGTGGCTCTGCTCCGAGCTCCCTCCAGATGTCCAAGCTCCTCACCCTATCTCTAAGGCTGAGCCCAGACACCCTACGGAGGAAACTCATTTCAGCCGTTCGTATCCGTGATCTCACCCTTTTGGTCACTACCCAAAGCTCATGACCATAGGTGAGGGTTGGAACGAAGACCGACTGGTAAATTGAGAGCTTTGTCTTCCAGCTCAGCTCCCTCTTCACCACAACGGTCCAGTACAACGTCCACATTACTGCTGATGCTGCACCAATCCACCTGTCAATCTCATGCTCCATCCTACCCTCACTCGTGAACAAGACTCCAAGATACTTGACGTCCTTCACTTGAGGCAACAGCTCATCCCCAACCCGGAGGGAGCAATCCACCATTTTCCAGTAGAGAACCACGGCCTCAGACTTGGAGGTCGCGTTCTGATGATGCCAACAAAACCACATCATCTGTGGAGAGCGGAGATGCAATTCTGAGGTTTCAAAACGGACACACTCCTCACCTTGGCTGCGCCTTGAGATCCCGTCCCTGAATATCACAAACAGCATCGGAGACAAGGGACAACCTTGGTGGGGTCCGACACCCACCGAAAACATGTTTGACTTTGTGCCGAGAATATGGACACGGCTCTCACTTTGGATATACAAGGACCGGATTTCTTGTAGCAACTGCCCCGGTACCCCATACTCCCGCAGTACCCCCCACAGAGTGCCCTGGGGTACATGGTCGTAAGCCTTCTCCAAGTCCACAAAACACATGTAGACTGGCTGGTCAAACTCCCAGGCCTCCCTCAGCACTTCTGCAAGGGTCAAGAGTTGGTCCGTTGTTCCATGGCCAGGACGGAATCCACACTGTTCCTCCTGGATCTGAGGTTCGACAATCGGTCGGAGCCTCCTTTCCAGCTCCCTAGAGTATACTTTCCCAGGGAGGCTGAGCAGTGTGATGCCCCGATAATTAGAGCACACCCTCCGCCCCCCCTTTCTTCTTTTTTTTGCTTTATTGCTGCAGTGCTAAAACCACAGGTGAACGATTAGTCTGCAACTCTGCACAGTGTCGACCAGAGGTTTTGCTAGTCGACCAGTAGACTATTCTGTGAAACCCCTAGTATCTACTAGCCATTATTTGTTGTTGTGGGAAAACAGAAATGTTACGTACTGCACCTTTAAATCGTTTTATCAACGTGGTAGTTTAACAGAAATGTACATTCAGTGCAAATACAATCTACTGATATCGGCAAATTACAGTCGTGCGGTTTAGGAGAGGACCGAAATACACTGATATCCTGTGTTCATTCACCTTTCCCCTTTCAGGTTGTTGTGAGGTTTTGTTTTGTTTTTTTGTGAAGTTTGTGTTTTGGTCAGGTACTTTAAAAAATGTACATACAGACGCGTTTAGCTGTACTCCCCGAACACTGCCGTAATTCCCGAAGTACAAGTTGAACTCAGCAAAAAATGTGTCGTTGCGAGGAAAAAAAACATGTATGATTCACTTCGGCGTAGAATTCTCATTGAATCGGCTCTGTGCGTGACGGTAGTCCACTGACTTCCTGTTTCTACTGCAGTGGTCATACCAGTTTCCTGTTTGTTGGCGTGTGCTGTTGACGGTAGCATGTTTTTCCGTGATGCCTGCAAGATTCACCATGGATGAATGTCAACAACATGCAAAGAACTGTTGACACACCTCCACCTGCACCTCCCAGCAAACGGGGGAAACGCTTCAAGTGGTACATATCAAGTTACGTCCACCTGCCCGTCCGTCCGTCCCTCCGTCCGTCTGTCTGCTCATCCTCATCATGGTGGACGTAACTCGATATGTACAACTTGAAGCCTTTCACCCGTTTGCTGGGAGGTGCACGTGGAAGTCAAGTCAATTTTATGACCGCTGCAGTAGAAACCGGAAGTCCGTGGACTACAGTTACGCACAGAGCCGATTGCGTTACAAGACTAAACACTGCCATCTAGTGGCCGTAGTTGAAACGCGCTTTATTTGTTCGCCAAAATTGCATCAGACAAGTAAAAAAAAAATCAGCGACTTATATTCCGGAAAATACGGTAAGTAAACATAACGTAAAACGGGTTATTATATAGAATACGTGTAGCTAGCGTTGCCGTCCTACAGGTCAGGTTATCGATAGTCCAGTATCTGGACACTCGTCCACGACGAGGTGAGACGTGATCTTGTTGTTTAACTGAGAGCAGAGAAACGGGGGACGGGGGATGATCCTCATTCACTTTGTATGACTCACATAAGTAGCGAAGTGAGCTAGC